>NC_034190.2:3688490-3700990 GCF_002021735.2 Oncorhynchus kisutch | reverse complement strand
TCCTCATTACACACCACAGACCAGCAGCGTCTGGTAGCTCCTCATTACACACCACAGACCAGCAGCGTCTGGTTGTTCCTCATTACACACCACAGACCAGCAGCGTCTGGTTGCTCCTCATTACACACCACAGACCAGCAGCGTCTGGTTGCTCCTCATTACACACCACAGACCAGCAGCGTCTGGTTGCTCCTCATTACACACCACAGACCAGCAGCGTCTGGTTTGCTCCTCATTACACACCACAGACCAGCAGCGTCTGGTTGCTCCTCATTACACACCACAGACCAGCAGCGTCTGGTTGCTCCTCATTACACACCACAGACCAGCAGCGTCTGGTTGCTCCTCATTACACACCACAGACCAGCAGCGTCTGGTTGTTCCTCATTACACACCACAGACCAGCAGCGTCTGGTTGTTCCTCAGTACACACCACAGACCAGCAGCGTCTGGTTGTTCCTCATTACACACCACAGACCAGCAGCGTCTGGTTGCTCCTCATTACACACCACAGACCAGCAGCGTCTGGTTGTTCCTCATTACACACCACAGACCAGCAGCGTCTGGTTGTTCCTCATTACACACCACAGACCAGCAGCGTCTGGTTGTTCCTCATTACACACCACAGACCAGCAGCGTCTGGTTGTTCCTCATTACACACCACAGACCAGCAGCGTCTGGTTGTTCCTCATTACACACCACAGACCAGCAGCGTCTGGTTGTTCCTCATTACACACCACAGACCAGCAGCGTCTGGTTGTTCCTCATTACACACCACAGACCAGCAGCGTCTGGTTGTTCCTCATTACACACCACAGACCAGCAGCATCTGGTTGTTCCTCATTACACACCACAGACCAGCAGCGTCTGGTTGTTCCTCATTACACACCACAGACCAGCAGCGTCTGGTTGTTCCTCATTACACACCACAGACCAGCAGCGTCTGGTTGTTCCTCATTACACACCACAGACCAGCAGCGTCTGGTTGCTCCTCATTACACACCACAGACCAGCAGCGTCTGGTTGTTCCTCATTACACACCACAGACCAGCAGCATCTGGTTGTTCCTCATTACACACCACAGACCAGCAGCGTCTGGTTGTTCCTCATTACACACCACAGACCAGCAGCGTCTGGTTGTTCCTCATTACACACCACAGACCAGCAGCGTCTGGTTGCTCCTCATTACACACCACAGACCAGCAGCGTCTGGTTGTTCCTCATTACACACCACAGACCAGCAGCGTCTGGTTGTTCCTCATTACACACCACAGACCAGCAGCGTCTGGTTGTTCCTCATTACACACCACAGACCAGCAGCGTCTGGTTGTTCCTCATTACACACCACAGACCAGCAGCGTCTGGTTGTTCCTCATTACACACCACAGACCAGCAGCGTCTGGTTGTTCCTCATTACACACCACAGACCCAGCAGCGTCTGGTTGTTCCTCATTACACACCACAGACCCAGCAGCGTCTGGTTGTTCCTCATTACACACCACAGACCAGCAGCGTCTGGTTGCTCCTCATTACACACCACAGACCAGCAGCGTCTGGTTGTTCCTCATTACACACCACAGACCAGCAGCGTCTGGTTGCTCCTCATTACACACCACAGACCAGCAGCGTCTGGTTGTTCCTCATTACACACCACAGACCAGCAGCGTCTGGTTGTTCCTCATTACACACCACAGACCAGCAGCGTCTGGTTGTTCCTCATTACACACCACAGACCAGCAGCGTCTGGTTGTTCCTCATTACACACCACAGACCAGCAGCGTCTGGTTGTTCCTCATTACACACCACAGACCAGCAGCGTCTGGTTGTTCCTCATTACACACCACAGACCAGCAGCGTCTGGTTGTTCCTCATTACACACCACAGACCAGCAGCGTCTGGTTGCTCCTCATTACAGACCACAGAACAGCAAATATTCTTTACATCATCAACATATGAATCACTACAAAACGTATTGTATGACCTCTTATACACTATATTAGGCCCAGCCTGACCTCTTATACACTATATTAGTCCCAGCCTGACCTCTTATACACTATATTAGGCCCAGCCTGTCCTCTTATACACTATATTAGGCCCAGCCTGACCTCTTATACACTATATTAGGCCCAGCCTGACCTCTTATACACTATATTAGGCCCAGCCTGACCTCTTATACACTATATTAGGCCCAGCCTGACCTCTTATACACTATACTAGGTCCAGCCTGTCCTCTTATACACTATATTAGGCCCAGCCTGACCTCTTATACACTATACTAGGTCCAGCCTGTCCTCTTATACACTATACTAGGTCCAGCCTGTCCTCTTATACACTATATTAGGCCCAGCCTGACCTCTTATACACTATATTAGGCCCAGCCTGACCTCTTATACACTATATTAGGCCCAGACTGACCTCTTATACACTATACTAGGTCCAGCCTGTCCTCTTATACACTATATTAGGCCCAGCCTGACCTCTTATACACTATACTAGGTCCAGCCTGTCCTCTTATACACTATACTAGGTCCAGCCTGTCCTCTTATACACTATATTAGGCCCAGCCTGACCTCTTATACACTATATTAGACCCAGTCTGACCTCTTATACACTATACTAGGTCCAGCCTGTCCTCTTATACACTATACTAGGTCCAGCCTGTCCTCTTATACACTATATTAGGCCCAGCCTGACCTCTTATACACTATATTAGGTCCAGCCTGACCTCTTATACACTATATTAGGCCCAGCCTGACCTCTTATACACTATATTAGGCCCAGCCTGACCTCTTATACACTATATTAGGTCCAGCCTGTCCTCTTATACACTATATTAGGCCCAGCCTGACCTCTTATACACTATATTAGGCCCAGCCTGACCTCTTATACACTATATTAGGCCCAGACTGACCTCTTATACACTATACTAGGTCCAGCCTGTCCTCTTATACACTATACTAGGTCCAGCCTGTCCTCTTATACACTATATTAGGCCCAGCCTGACCTCTTATACACTATACTAGGTCCAGCCTGTCCTCTTATACACTATACTAGGTCCAGCCTGTCCTCTTATACACTATATTAGGCCCAGCCTGACCTCTTATACACTATATTAGACCCAGTCTGACCTCTTATACACTATACTAGGTCCAGCCTGTCCTCTTATACACTATACTAGGTCCAGCCTGTCCTCTTATACACTATATTAGGCCCAGCCTGACCTCTTATACACTATATTAGGTCCAGCCTGACCTCTTATACACTATATTAGGCCCAGCCTGACCTCTTATACACTATATTAGGCCCAGCCTGACCTCTTATACACTATATTAGGTCCAGCCTGACCTCTTATACACTATATTAGGCCCAGCCTGACCTCTTATACACTATATTAGGCCCAGCCTGACCTCTTATACACTATATTAGGCCCAGCCTGACCTCTTATACACAATATTAGGTCCAGCCTGACCTCTTATACACTATATTAGGCCCAGCCTGACCTCTTATACACT
The DNA here is from genome assembly GCF_002021735.2 of Oncorhynchus kisutch. Classification (NCBI taxonomy): domain Eukaryota; kingdom Metazoa; phylum Chordata; class Actinopteri; order Salmoniformes; family Salmonidae; genus Oncorhynchus; species Oncorhynchus kisutch. The sequence continues at coordinate 3,697,478 of NC_034190.2, read as the reverse complement.
ATATTAGGCCCAGCCTGACCTCTTATACACTATATTAGGCCCAGCCTGACCTCTTATACACTATATTAGGCCCAGCCTGTCCTCTTATACACTATATTAGACCCAGCCTGACCTCTTATACACTATATTAGGTCCAGCCTGACCTCTTATACACTATATTAGGCCCAGCCTGACCTCTTATACACTATATTAGGCCCAGCCTGACCTCTTATACACTGTATTAGGCCCAGCCTTTGGAACTTTGGTTTTCCTAGATCTGGCTATTATATTGTGATCACTGCGTCCTATAGATCTGGCTACTGCTTTCAAACCCATTTCTGCAGCATTAGTAAAGATGTGATCAATACACGTTGATGATTTCATTCCTGTGCTGTTTGTAAATACCCTGGTAGGTTGACTGATAACCTGAACCAGGTTACAGGCTCTGGTTACACACTTTTTATTGATTAATGATTATTTATTGATTATTACTTGATGAAATATTTAAATCACCCAGAAACATTGTTTTTCTCCCCAATTTCGATCTTGTCTCATCGGTGAAAATCCCCAAAGGATTCGAAAACATGACCCACAAACCCGTGATCAAACCCGGCTCACATGGCCAGATATGATGGGTCGTTTATTAGTGTTTAGCAGAGAAAATTAAGCGTTAAAATCCAGTTTCAACTGTTCAGAGCTGCCCTTCATAATATCATTGAAACCCACATGGACTACATTAGAATCGATTTCTTTCACTTATGTCCCGATGTAGTCCATTCGGGAGCAGCTTAGTAATGTCATTTACTCAAGATCCGGGATAAGACATTGTTTTTGCACCAGCAACGGTCCCACTTGCAGGCTTGTTTTCGAGTTGCTGTGCGTTTTGTTGCCAACCTGTTTTGCTACCTGACAACTTTACGGTTTTCACTTTTTAATTACCGTTCATATATTTATTTATTTTTTCCTCAACTTTTTCACTCCGGACGCTTTATCTAGACACGATTCGTCAGGACCTCCAACAGCCGAAGCTAAGTAGTAACATTAACATGATGCCTTCTAATTGCAGCCGCTGTACTCGCCTTACGGCGAGGATAGCTGTGCTGCAAGCCCAGCTTCAGACGCAATCGTTAGGCAAGGGTAATTTCAGTGTAGGAAAGGATGAAACAGCGTCTGTGGCACCAGTAAGTACAGATAGTAGTATAAATCCCCTGGCACAGTCCCCGCAGCCGGACAACTTTCTCACGGTTTCTGGAAGGAAATGCTGTAGGAACGCTCAACCGGTGTCGCTCATTCAGCCGACAGAAACTTTCAACCGGTTTTCCCCATTAAGCAGCGGGTCGGCGTCAGAGGCCGATTCTTCTCTGCTCTCTACTCCTCCCGTTACGGGGTCTGAGACGCCGAAGCTTCCCACCATTAGCTCTGACAAATTGAAAACTCTAGTCATTGGCGACTCCATTACCCGCAGTATTAGACTTAAAGCGAATCATCCAGCGATCATACACTGTTTACCCAGGGGCAGGGCTACCGACGTTAAGGCTAATCTGAAGATGGTGCTGGCTAAAGCTAAAACTGGCGAGTGTAGAGAGTATAGAGATATTGTTATCCACGTCGGCACCAACGATGTTAGGATGAAACAGTCAGAAATCACCAAGCGCAACATAGCTTCTGCGTGCATATCAGCTAGAAAGATGTGTCGGCATCGAGTAATTGTCTCTGGCCCCCTCCCAGTTAGGGGGAGTGGTGAGCTCTACAGCAGAGTCTCACAACTCAATCGCTGGTTGAAAACTGTTTTCTGCCCCTCCCAAAAGATAGAATTTGTAGATAATTGGCCCTCTTTCTGGGACTCACCCACAAACAGGACCAAGCCTGACCTGCTGAGGAGTGATGGACTCCATCCTAGCTGGAGGGGTGCTCTCATCTTATCTACCAACATAGACAGGGCTCTAACTCCTCTAGCTCCACAATGAAATAGGGTGCAGGCCAGGCAGCAGGCTGTTAGCCAGCCTGCCAGCATAGTGGAGTCTGCCACTAGCACAGTCAGTGTAGTCAGCTCAGCTATCACCATTGAGACCGTGTCTGTGCCTCGACCTAGGTTGGGCAAAACTAAACATGGCGGTGTTCGCCTTAGCAATCTCACTAGGATAAAGACCACCTCCATTCCTGTCATTACTGAAAGAGATCATGATACCTCACATCTCAAAATAGGGCTACTTAATGTTAGATCCCTTACTTCAGAGGCAATTATATTCAATGAACTAATCACTGATCATGATCTTGATGTGATTGGCCTGACTGAAACATGGCTTAAGCCTGATGAATTTACTGTTTTAAATGAGGCCTCACCTCCTGGCTACACTAGTGACCATATCCCCCGTGCATCCCGCAAAGGCGGAGGTGTTGCTAACATTTACGATAGCAAATTTCAATTTACAAAAAAATAAAATACATTTTCGTCTTTTGAGCTTCTAGTCATGAAATCTATGCAGCCTACTCAATCACTTTTTATAGCTACTGTTTACAGGCCTCCTGGGCCATATACAGCGTTTCTCACTGAGTTCCCTGAATTCCTATCGGACCTTGTAGTCATAGCAGATAATATTCTAATGTTTGGTGACTTTAATATTCACATGGAAAAGTCCACAGACCCACTCCAAAAGGCGTTCGGAGCCATCATCGACTCAGTGGGTTTTGTCCAACATGTCTCTGGACCCACTCACTGTCACAGTCATACGCTGGACCTAGTTTTGTCCCATGGAATAAATGTGGTGGATCTTAATGTTTTTCCTCATAATCCTGGACTATCGGACCACCATTTTATTACGTTTGCAATTGCAACAAATAATCTGCTTAGACCCCAACCAAGGAACATCAAAAGTCGTGCTATAAATTCACAGACAACACAAAGATTCCTTGATGCCCTTCCAGACTCCCTCTGCCTACCCAAGGACGCCAGAGGACAAAAATCAGTTAACCACCTAACTGAGGATCTCAATTTAACCTTGCGAAATACCCTAGATGCAGTTGCACCCCTAAAAACTAAAAAAATGTCTCATAAGAAACTAGCTCCCTGGTACACAGAAAATACCCAAGCTCTGAAGCAAGCTTCCAGAAAATTGGAACGGAAATGGCGCCACACCAAACTGGAAGTCTTCCGACTAGCTTGGAAGGACGGTACCGTGCAGTACCGTAGAGCCCTTACTGCTGCTCGATCATCCTATTTTTCTAACTTAATTGAGGAAAATAAGAACAATCCGAAATTCCTTTTTAATACTGTCGCAAAGCTAACTAAAAGCAGCATTCCCCAAGAGAGGATGACTTTCACTTTAGCAGTGATAAATTCATGAACTTCTTTGAGGAAAAGATTATGATTATTAGAAAGCAAATTAAAGACTCCTCTTTAAACCTGCGTATTCCTCCAAACCTCAGTTGTCCTGAGTCTACACAACTCTGCCAGGACCTAGGATCAAGAGAGACGCTCAAGTGTTTTAGTACTATATCTCTTGACACAATGATGAAAATAATCATGGCCTCTAAACCTTCAAGCTGCATACTGGACCCTATTCCAACTAAACTACTGAAAGAGCTGCTTCCTGTGCTTGGCCCTCCTATGTTGAACATAATAAACGGCTCTCTATCCACTGGATGTGTACCAAACTCACTAAAAGTGGCAGTAATAAAGCCTCTCTTGAAAAAGCCAAACCTTGACCCAGAAAATATAAAAAACTATCGGCCTATATCGAATCTTCCATTCCTCTCAAAAATTTTAGAGAAGGCTGTTGCGCAGCAACTCACTGCCTTCCTGAAGACAAACAATGTATACGAAATGCTTCAGTCTGGTTTTAGACCCCATCATAGCACTGAGACGGGACTTGTGAAGGTGGTAAATGACATTTTAATGGCATTGGACCGAGGCTCTGCATCTGTCCTCGTGCTCCTAGACCTTAGTGCTGCTTTTGATACCATCGATCACCACATTCTTTTGGAGAGATTGGAAACCCAAATTGGTCTACACGGACATGTTCTGGCCTGGTTTAGATCTTATCTGTCGGAAAGATATCAGTTTGTCTCTGTGAATGGTTTGTCCTCTGACAAATCAACTGTAAATTTCGGTGTTCCTCAAGGTTCCGTTTTAGGACCACTATTGTTTTCACTATATATTTTACCTCTTGGGGATGTTGGGGAAAACATAATGTAAACTTTCACTGCTATGCGGATGACACACAGCTCTACATTTCAATGAAACATGGTGAAGCCCCAAAATTGCCCTCGCTAGAAGCATGTGTTTCAGACATAAGGAAGTGGATGGCTGCAAACTTTCTACTATTAAACTCGGACAAAACAGAGATGCTTGTTCTAGGTCCCAAGAAACAAAGAGATCTTCTGTTGAATCTGACAATTAATCTAAATGGTTGTACAGTCGTCTCAAATAAAACCGTGAAGGACCTCGGCGTTACTCTGGACCCTGATCTCTCTTTTGAAGAACATATCAAGACCATTTCGAGGACAGCTTTTTTCCATCTACGTAACATTGCAAAAATCAGAAACTTTCTGTCCAAAAATTATGCAGAAAAATGAATCCATGCTTTTGTCACTTCTAGGTTAGACTACTGCAATGCTCTATTTTCCGGCTACCCGGATAAAGCACTAAATAAACTTCAGTTAGTGCTAAATACGGCTGCTAGAATCCTGACTAGAACCAAAAAATTTGATCATATTACTCCAGTGCTAGCCTCTCTACACTGGCTTCCTGTCAAAGCAAGGGCTGATTTCAAGGTTTTACTGCTAACCTACAAAGCATTACATGGGCTTGCTCCTACCTATCTCTCTGATTTGGTCCTGCCGTACATACCTACACGTACGCTACGGTCACAAGACGCAAGCCTCCTAATTGTCCCTAGAATTTCTAAGCAAACAGCTGGAGGCAGGGCTTTCTCCTATAGAGCTCCATTTTTATGGAACGGTCTGCCTACCCATGTCAGAGACGCAAACTCGGTCTCAACCTTTAAGTCTTTACTGAAGACTCATCTCTTCAGTGGGTCATATGATTGAGTGTAGTCTGGCCCAGGAGTGGGAAGGTGAACGGAAAGGCTCTGGAGCAACGAACCGCCCTTGCTGTCTCTGCCTGCCGGTTCCCCCTCTTTCCACTGGGATTCTCTGCCTCTAACCCTATTACGAGGGCTGAGTCACTGGCTTGCTGGGGCTCTCTCATGCCGTCCCTGGAGGGGGTGCGTCACCTGAGTGGGTTGATTCACTGTTGTGGTCATCCTGTCTGGGTTGGCGCCCCCCCCTTGGGTTGTGCCGTGGCGGAGATCTTTGTGGGCTATACTCAGCCTTGTCTCAGGATGGTAAGTTGGTGGTTGAAGATATCCCTCTAGTGGTGTGGGGGCTGTGCTTTGGCAAAGTGGGTGGGGTTATATCCTTCCTGTTTGGCCCTGTCCTGGGGTGTCCTCGGATGGGGCCACAGTGTCTCCTGACCCCTCCTGTCTCAGCCTCCAGTATTTATGCTGCAGTAGTTTATGTGTCGGGGGGCTGGGGTCAGTTTGTTATATCTGGAGTACTTCTCCTGTCCTATTCGGTGTCCTGTGTGAATCTAAGTGTGCGTTCTCTAATTCTCTCCTTCTCTCTTTCTTTCTCTCTCTCGGAGGACCTGAGCCCTAGGACCATGCCCCAGGACTACCTGACATGATGACTCCTTGCTGTCCCCAGTCCACCTGGCCATGCTGCTGCTCCAGTTTCGACATCCACCTGACTGTGCTGCTGCTCCAGTTTCAACTGTTCTGCCTTATTATTATTCGACCATGCTGGTCATTTATGAACATTTGAACATCTTGGCCATGTTCTGTTATAATCTCCACCCGGCACAGCCAGAAGAGGACTGGCCACCCCACATAGCCTGGTTCCTCTCTAGGTTTCTTCCTAGGTATTGGCCTTTCTAGGGAGTTTTTCCTAGCCACCGTGCTTCTACACCTGCATTGCTTGCTGTTTGGGGTTAAAGGCTGGGTTTCTGTACAGCACTTTGAGATATCAGCTGATGTACGAAGGGCTATATAAATACATTTGATTTGATTTGATTTCTTACCATGGAGCTGCCCAAAATCATGGCTGGCAAGAAGGACGAGGAAATCCTCCCAGGATTCAGAGAACACTTTCTGGATGGACGTGAGGCAGGATAACTTGAACCCGTTGGTCCCAACGCCTGGTGCCACCAAACAGATGGAGAAGCTCGATCCAGAACAGAGACGGAAGGTTCCCGACGCCTGGTGCCTCCGAACAGATGGAGAAGCAGAGCTGAGACGGAAGGTTCCCAACGCCTGGTGCCTCCGAACAGATGGAGAAGCAGAGCTGAGACGGAAGGTTCCCAACGCCTGGTGCCTCCGAACAGATGGAGAAGCAGAGCTGAGACGGAAGGTTCCCAACGCCTGGTGCCTCCGAACAGATGGAGAAGCAGAGCTGAGACGGAAGGTTCCCGACGCCTGGTGCCTCCGAACAGATGGAGAAGCAGAGCTGAGACGGAAGGTTCCCAACGCCTGGTGCCTCCGAACAGATGGAGAAGCAGAGCTGAGACGGAAGGTTCCCGACGCCTGGTGCCTCCGAACAGACGGAGAAGCAGAGCTGAGACGGAAGGTTCCCGACGCCTGGTGCCTCCGAACAGATGGAGAAGCAGAGCTGAGACGGAAGGTTCCCGACGCCTGGTGCCTCCGAACAGATGGAGAAGCAGAGCTGAGACGGAAGGTTCCCAACGCCTGGTGCCTCCGAACAGATGGAGAAGCAGAGCTGAGACGGAAGGTTCCCAACGCCTGGTGCCACCAAACAGATGGAGAAGCTCGATCAAGAGGAGGGATGGAAGGTTCCCGACGTCAACTTCTAAATCGTAGGAGTTGTAGGAGTTGTAGGAGTTGTAGGCACTGTGGCCACAGACACATTGACGAAGGTGCAGGAAGATCAGGCTCCAGAATGGCTAAACTATTCGCTGTTTGTATCCGCTCCGGGCCTCTCGTTGGGAGGGTAGGCTGCTATGCGTGCAGGTCTTCGGGCTTCCACGGCTTGTTACACGCGACCATCGTTGATTGTCTCCTCTTGCTCCTTCCACTATCAGATGGGGGAGGAGCCCCTCTCGATCCAGAGGGGGAGGAGTCTCCCATGGCCAACAAACTCCGGACAACACCGATTGGATAACGACAAAAGACAAGACGGAAATGCATCCAACGCGAACGCCATCCAGCCACCGGCGTGGAAAAGGTTAACATTCCACTCTGCGTTTTACACAATTTTCTTAAGTAGGCTGGATACCTGTGTGATCGAGGAAGCCACCCCAAGCCTATAATCCTCTGCAAAAAAAAACAATTGCCGCATTCGAAACTTTGAGTGATCCAGTTTATCTCGAAATAAAGTGCGCTGGAACCGTTCATTTACCTCCCTAGACAAAAAGGGCTCCATTGGAAACTCATCTGAGACTCATTTTGTTAGCAGCTTTAGCTAACGTTAGAATAGGAGGAGGAGAAGAGGAAGATGAGGAGGAGGAGGAGGGGGGAGGAGGAGGAGGAGGAGGAGGAGAAGAGGATGATGATTATGAGGATTATGTTGGGGAGGAGGAGGAGAAGAGGAAGATGAGGAGGAGGGGGAGGGGGAGGAGGAGGAAAAGAGGATGATGATTATGAGGATTATGTTGGGGGAGGAGGCACCCTATTCTCTACATAGTGATCTACTTTAACCAAGGTGCCATTTGGGACATTTGAAAAACTTCCTTTGATAAATATATCTGTGTGGTTTACACTCCATTTATATTCAACACAACCTCATTACAGGCAGTTTGTACACTGTATTCACACGCTCACAGGGAGAGGTAGAGAGAGAGAGAGAGAGAGGAGAATAGAGCGAGAGAGAGAGAGAGAGAGAGAGAATAGAGCGAGAGAGAGAGAGAGTGAGAGAGAATAGAGTGAGAGAGAGAGAGAGTGAGAGAGAATAGAGTGAGAGAGAGAGAGAGTGAGAGAGAAGAGAGAGAGAGAGAGAGAGAGGAGAGAGAGAGAGATAGAACGTTCATCCTGGGGATAAAAGAGAGGGATGAAATACAAAAGATAATCTCCTCTATTCTCTCCTCTCCTCTCCTCTCCTCTCCTCTCCTCTCCTCTCCTCTCCTCTCCTCTCCTCTCCTCTCCTCTCCTCTCCTCTCCTCTCCTCTCCTCTCCTCTCCTCTCCTCTCCTCTCCTCTCCCCTCCCCTCCCCTCCCCTCTCCTCTCATTCACCCCATCATCCACTCCTTCATGATTTACTCTATTTTTTAGTTTTTTTTTTTCATTCACGTCTCCATTTTATCTGTTATTTTTTAACCCATCACAACCTCTTACATCCCATGATCCAACACTTCCTTTGACTACCCCACTCCACTCCTCTCCTCTCCTCTCCTCTCATTCACCCCATCATCCACTCCTTCATGATTACTCAGTTTTTTTCATTCACGTCTCCATTTTATCGGTTATTTTTTAACCCATCACAACCTCTTACATCCCATGATCCAATACTTCCTTTGACTACCCCACTCCCCTCCCCTCCCCTCTCCCCTCTACTCTTCTCTCTCGCCCCTCCTGTCTTATCCTCCCTCCACTCTTCTCCTCTCCTCTCCAATTCCATCCCCTCCCTCTGCTCTTCACTTCTCCTCTCCCTTTCTCTCCCCTCTTCTCCTCTCTCCTGTTCCCTCTCTTCCCTCCTCTCTCATCTCTATGCTCTCCTCCCCTCCCCTCTTCTCCTCTCATCTCTTCCCTTCTCCACTCTCCTCTACTCCTCTCTTCTCCCCTCTTCTCCTCTCCTTCCCTCTTCTCCTCTCCTCTTCTCCCATCTTCTCCTCTCCTTCCTCTCCTTCCCTCTTCTTCCCTCCTCTCCCCTCCTCTCCCATCTCTCCTCCTCTCTATTCTTATTTTACTTTATCTTCTCCTTTCACCCTCTTCTCCTCTCCTTCCCTCTTCTCCTCTCCTCCTCTCCCTCTTCTCCTCCCCTTACCTTCCACTCCTTTCC
>NC_034190.2:3591805-3688390 GCF_002021735.2 Oncorhynchus kisutch | reverse complement strand
CCTCTTCTCCCCCTACTCCCTCCATCTTCTCCCCCACTCCCTCCACCTCTTCTCCCCCTACTCCCTCCACCTCTTCTCCCCCACTCCCTCCACCTCTTCTCCCTCCACCTCTTCTCTCCCACTCCCTCCACCCTCTTCTCCCCCTACTCCCTCCACCTCTTCTCCCCCTACTCCCTCCACCTCTTCTCCCCCCACTCCCTCCAACTCTTCTCCCCCACTCCCTCCACCTCTTCTCCCCCCACTCCCTCCACCTCTTCTCCCCCAGTCCCCCCACCTCTTCTCCCCCACCTCTTCTCTCCCCACTCCCTCCACCTCTTCTCCCTACTCCCTCCACCTCTTCTCCCCCACTCCCTCCACCTCTTCTCCCCCCACTCCCTCCACCTCTTCTCCCCACTCCCTCCACCTCTTCTCCCCCCACCTCTTCTCCCCCACTCCCTCCACCTCTTCTCCCCTACTCCCTCCACCTCTTCTCCCCCCACCTCTTCTCCCCCTACTCCTCCACCTCTTCTCCCCCACTCCCTCTCACCTCTTTCCCCCTACTCCCTCCACCTCCTTCTCCCCACTCCCTCCACCTCTTCTCCCTCCACCTCTTCTCCCCCCACCTCTTCTCTCCCCACTCCCTCCACCTCTTCTCCCCCTACTCCCTCCACCTCTTCTCCCCCACTCCCCTCCACCTCTTCTCCCCCCACTACCCTCCACCTCTTCACCCCCCACCTCTTCTCCCACACTCCCTCCACCTCTTCTCCCCCCCACCTCTTCTCCCCCACTCCCTCCACCTCTTCTCCCCCACTCCCCCATCTCTTCTCTCCCCACTCCCTCCACCTCTTCTCTCCCCACTCCCTCCACCTCTTCTCCCTCCACCTCTTCTCCCCCCACCTCTTCTCTCCCCACTCCCTCCACCTCTTCTCCCCCTACTCCCTCCACCTCTTCTCCCCACTCCTTCCACCTCTTCTCCCCCCACTCCCTCCACCTCTTCTCCCCCACTCCCTCCACCTCTTCTCCCCCCACCTCTTCTCCCCCACTCCCTCCATCTCTTCTCCCCCCACCTCTTCTCCCCCACTCCCTCCACCTCTTCTCCCCCCACTCCCTCCACCTCTTCTCTCCCCACTCCCTCCACCTCTTCTCCCCCACTCCCTCCACCTCTTCTCCCCCACTCCCTCCACCTCTTCTCCCCCCACCTCTTCTCTCCCCACTCCCTCCACCTCTTCTCCCCCACTCCCTCCACCTCTTCTCCCCCACTCCCTCCACCTCTTCTCCCCCTACTCCCTCCACCTCTTCTCCCCCACTCCCCCCATCTCTTCTCTCCCCACTCCCTCCACCTCTTCTCTCCCCACTCCCTCCACCTCTTCTCCCCCACTCCCTCCACCTCTTCTCTCCCCACTCCCTCCACCTCTTCTCCCCACTCCCTCCACCTCTTCGCACCCCACCCCTTCCACCTCTTCTCCCCCCACTCCCTCCACCTCTTCTCCCCCACTCCCTCCACCTCTTCTCCCCCCACCTCTTCTCCCCCACTCCCTCCATCTCTTCTCCTCCTACCTCTTCTCCCCCACTCCCTCCACCTCTTCTCCCCCACTCCCTCCACCTCTTCTCCCCCACTCCCTCCACCTTTTCTCCCCCACTCCCTCCACCTCTTCTCCCCCCACCTCTTCTCCCCCCACCTCTTCTCCCTCTATAGGTCAGCTTTGTTGTGAATGGTGGTGGAAGCAGAAATGTGACCTTTTCATTCACAAAGTGGTTGTTGGTTCCCTTTAGTGGTTGTTTATGTCTGAATAATTCAATTCTCAGTTCTGAAGAAGTACCTTCCTTCCCTTTTCCCAGCTAGATGATGTGGGATGACTGTGGGATGACTGTGGGATTACTGTGGGATGACTGTGGGATGATGTGGGATGACTGTGGGATGACTGTGGGGTGATGTGGGATGACTGTGGGGTGATGTGGGATGACTGTGGGATGATTTGGGATGACTGTGGGGTGATGTGGGATGACTGTGGGGTGATGTGGGATGACTGTGGGATGATGTGGGGTGACTGTGGGATGACTGTGGGGTGATGTGGGATGACTGTGGGGTGATGTGGGATGACTGTGGGATGATGTGGGATGACTGTGGGGTGATGTGGGATGATGTGGGATGACTGTGGGATGACTGTGGGGTGACTGTGGGGTGATGTGGGATGACTGTGGGATGATGTGGATGACTGTGGGATGATGTGGGATGACTGTGGATGACTGTGGGGTGATGTGGGATGACTGTGGGATGATGTGGGATGACTGTGGGATGATGTGGGATGACTGTGGGGTGATATGGGATGACTGTGGGATGATGTGGGATGACTGTGGGGTGATGTGGGATGACTGTGGGATGACTGTGGGGAGATGTGGGATGACTGTGGGGTGATGTGGGATGACTGTGGGATGATGTGGGATGACTGTGGGATGATGTGGGATGATGTGGGATGACTGTGCGATGATGTGGGAAGTCATGTTGGGGTTTGAAGTTGTGAGTCCAGTAGTCCATAACAACATATACAGCTGCTGTTTACAGCTTTTAAATTGACTCGTTTAAGTGTTTCTCCAGAAGTATTGTATACTTTTTAGCCAGGAGTTCTGAATCTAGTGACCACAAGAGAAGTGGTCTCTCTCTCTCACTCTCTGTGTCTCTCTCTGTGTCTCTCTGTGTCACTCTCTCTCTGTGTGTCTCTCTGTGTCTCTCTCTGTGTCTCTCTCTGTGTCTCTCTCTGTCTATGTCTCTGTCTGTCTCTCTCTCTGTGTCTCTCTCTGTCTCTGTCTGTCTATGTCTCTCTCTGTCTCTCTCTGTCTCTCTGTGTCTCTCTCTGTGTCTCTCTCTGTCTGTGTCTGTCTCTGTCTATGTCTCTGTCTGTGTCTCTCTCTGTCTCTATATGTGTCTCTCTCTCTCTCTGTGTCTCTGTCTCTCTGTCTCTGTCTGTCTCTCTCTGTCTATGCCTCTGTCTATGTCTCTGTCTGTGTCTCTCTCTGTCTCTGTCTCTCTCTGTCTATGTCTCTGTCTGTGTCTCTCTCTGTCTATGTCTCTGTCTGTGTCTCTCTCTGTCTATGTCTCTGTCTGTCTCTCTCTCTGTCTCTCTCTGTGTCTCTCTCTGTGTCACTCTCTGTCTATGTCTCTCTCTCTTTGTGTCTCTCTCTGTCTCTCTCTGTCTGTGTCTCTGTCTCTCTCTCTCTGTGTCTCTCTCTGTGTCGCTCTCTGTCTATGTCTCTCTCTCTTTGTGTCTCTCTCTGTTTCTCTCTGTCTGTGTCTGTCTGTGTCTCTCTCTCTCTCTGTGTCTCTCTCTGTCTATGTCTCTGTCTCTGTCTCTCTCTGTCTATGTCTCTGTCTGTGTCTCTCTCTGTCTCTCTCTGTCTGTTCATTGACTACAGCTCGGCATTCAACACCATAGTACCCTCCAAGCTCGTCATCAAGCTCGTCACATGGTTAGCAGATGTTAATGTAGGGTAAGTAACAAACTAATCTACATATAAGGGCAGACTACACATTGTTCAAAATTCACAAGGGAAATAAAGTTAGTTAGTTAGTTTCCATATAAGGGCAGACTACACATTGTTCGCGTTCGAGACGAGTAAATCAACATCGTTACAATGTTGCATAACTTTGTTTCTTTAAATAAATTTAACTTCTTTTTTAATTTTTTTTTATTTGTTCTCTCAGGTTCCCTTTGTCTAATATTTGGTATTGGTAGGAAGATCTGATAATATCCACTGTCAAATATATGCAAAAAATGTAGAACATCATCAAGGGGGCAGGTCTAAATATGTTTTCCTTGCTCTGCATATGGAGCTTGGACTTTATCAAAGTTGTTCCTGAATCGTAAAAGGAACTTCAATCTGTGTCAATGGTTTTCCCTCCCATATTCACCTGTTAGATAATGTGTCAACTCATTTATAACCATATTCACTTGTTAGATAATGTGTCAACTCATTTATAAACATATTCACCTGTTAGATAATGTGTCAACTCATTTAGAAACATATTCACCTGTTAGATAATGTGTCAACTCATTTAGAAACATATTCACCTGTTAGATAATGTGTCAACTCATTTAGAAACATATTCACCTGTTAGATAATGTGTCAACTCATTTAGAAACATATTCACCTGTTAGATAATGTGTCAACTCATTTAGAAACATATTCACCTGTTAGATAATGTGTCAACTCATTTAGAAACATATTCACCTGTTAGATAATGTGTCAACTCATTTAGAAACATATTCACCTGTTAGATAATGTGTCAACTCATTTAGAAACATATTCACCTGTTAGATAATGTGTCAACTCATTTATAAACATATTCACCTGTTAGATAATGTGTCAACTCATTTATAAACATATTCACCTGTTAGATAATGTGTCAACTCATTTAGAAACATATTCACCTGTTAGATAATGTGTCAACTCATTTAGAAACATATTCACCTGTTAGATAATGTGTCAACTCATTTAGAAACATATTCACCTGTTAGATAATGTGTCAACTCATTTAGAAACATATTCACCTGTTAGATAATGTGTCAACTCATTTAGAAACATATTCACCTGTTAGATAATGTGTCAACTCATTTAGAAACATATTCACCTGTTAGATAATGTGTCAACTCATTTAGAAACATATTCACCTGTTAGATAATGTGTCAACTCATTTAGAAACATATTCACCTGTTAGATAATGTGTCAACTCATTTAGAAACATATTCACCTGTTAGATAATGTGTCAACTCATTTAGAAACATATTCACCTGTTAGATAATGTGTCAACTCATTTATAAACATATTCACCTGTTAGATAATGTGTCAACTCATTTAGAAACATATTCACCTGTTAGATAATGTGTCAACTCATTTAGAAACATATTCACCTGTTAGATAATGTGTCAACTCATTTAGAAACATATTCACCTGTTAGATAATGTGTCAACTCATTTAGAAACATATTCACCTGTTAGATAATGTGTCAACTCATTTAGAAACATATTCACCTGTTAGATAATGTGTCAACTCATTTAGAAACATATTCACCTGTTAGATAATGTGTCAACTCATTTAGAAACATATTCACCTGTTAGATAATGTGTCAACTCATTTAGAAACATATTCACCTGTTAGATAATGTGTCAACTCATTTAGAAACATATTCACCTGTTAGATAATGTGTCAACTCATTTAGAAACATATTCACCTGTTAGATAATGTGTCAACTCATTTAGAAACATATTCACCTGTTAGATAATGTGTCAACTCATTTATAAACATATTCACCTGTTAGATAATGTGTCAACTCATTTAGAAACATATTCACCTGTTTGATAATGTCACAACTTATTTATAAAACATACACTAGGAATTTTAAACATTTCTCATAGAGACAGGAAATAAACAAACACAAAACTTATTATTATTATTATTATTCACAGATCATTCCTCAGTGGAATAACGTGAATCAGACATTGTATTTCCACCTGTTGTTTGGCCTGTGCTCTAGTGGCAGACTGTATGACACCTCTCTCCGCTTTGCCAGAAATATACTTTCTGTTGTTCTTCTTTTACAACGCTCCGATCAAAGCTTGTTTAATTGGATCAAACATTTCATTTGCTAAAGAGTTCAATGACACAGCTTGCATCTTAAACGGCACCCTATGCCCTATGTAGTGCACTACAGGGCCCAACGTAGTGCACTACAGAGGAGATGGTGCTGCTATGTGGGACTCAGCCTCAGATGTTTTTTATGTAAAACAACCATTGAACAAGTCAATAGGGTCAATACCTGGCAATATGGCAATAATGAAAAGACGACATGAACCCCTGATCACTTATCCCCTGATCAGTTATCCCCTGATCACTTATCCCCTGATCACTTATCCCCTGATCACTTATACCCTGATCACTTATCCCCTGATCACTTATCCCCTGATCACTTATCCCCTGATCACTTATCCCCTGATCACTTATCCCCTGATCACTGATCCCCTGATCACTTATCCCCTGATCAGTTATCCCCTGATCACTTATCCCCTGATCACTTATCCCCTGATCACTTATACCCTGATCACTTATACCCTGATCACTTACAAAATTAGGTTTAAATGGTCACTTCAAACTTGCCTTTTCTTTTCAATGTATATTCAGTCATGTATCATATATATTCAGGGATGTATGTTTAAGTAATTATAGTAAATGGTGACTTTATACCCCCCCCCCCCCCCCCCCCCCCCCCCCCCATATCAACTATATCTGGTTTCAGTTGCTTTTAGAGACTCTTGAAATAATAGCTTCCATAATAGCAAAGAGCTTGATGTAGTAATTGTACATTATTTAACCAAACACAAAAAAAGACTGTGGTAAAACATCAGCTTTACCCGGGTAACTCCCTACTTCCTGTTTCATTCATTTTCTAAAGACTGTGGTAAAACATCAGCTTTACCCGGGTAACTCCCTACTTCCTGTTTCATTCATTTTCTAAAGACTGTGGTAAAACATCAGCTTTACCCGGGTAACTCCCTACTTCCTGTTTCATTCATTTTCTAAAGACTGTGGTAAAACATCAGCTTTACCCGGGTAACTCCCTACTTCCTGTTTCATTCATTTTCTAAAGACTGTGGTAAAACATCAGCTTTACCGGGTAACTCCCTACTTCCTGTTTCATTCATTTTCTAAAGACTGTGGTAAAACATCAGCTTTACCCGGGTAACTCCCTACTTCCTGTTTCATTCATTTTCTAAAGACTGTGGTAAAACATCAGCTTTACCGGGTAACTCCCTACTTCCTGTTTCATTCATTTTCTAAAGACTGTGGTAAAACATCAGCTTTACCGGGTAACTCCCTACTTCCTGTTTCATTCATTTTCTAAAGACTGTGGTAAAACATCAGCTTTACCGGGTAACTCCCTACTTCCTGTTTCATTCATTTTCTAAAGACTGTGGTAAAACATCAGCTTTACCGGGTAACTCCCTACTTCCTGTTTCATTCATTTTCTAAAGACTGTGGTAAAACATCAGCTTTACCGGGTAACTCCCTACTTCCTGTTTCATTCATTTTCTAAAGACTGTGGTAAAACATCAGCTTTACCGGGTAACTCCCTACTTCCTGTTTCATTCATTTTCTAAAGACTGTGGTAAAACATCAGCTTTACCGGGTAACTCCCTACTTCCTGTTTCATTCATTTTCTAAAGACTGTGGTAAAACATCAGCTTTACCGGGTAACTCCCTACTTCCTGTTTCATTCATTTTCTAAAGACTGTGGTAAAACATCAGCTTTACCGGGTAACTCCCTACTTCCTGTTTCATTCATTTTCTAAAGACTGTGGTAAAAATAATAGTACAACATATTTACCTTGTAATTCATTACTTCCTTATTCCTTATTTCCTTTCCTTATTTCCTTTCCCCCCCTGGATCGCATCATTGAAAAGACTACACAATCATCCTGTCCTTTGTGTCCATTTTGTCTATATTTTGTGTTAGCGTTGTGCTAAGGCTCCTGGGTCAATAGTAGTGCCCCGCGTTAGGAAACAGGATGCCATTAGGGAAGGATCCATGGTAAAGGTGGTAAAAGTAGAGCTGCCTTGGGGCGGGGCTCACCACCTCGTTAGCATTAACACAACAGCTCCCACAGCAGTGCAGCAGAAAAGACACGCTCAGTCAATACAAACCATTAAAACATTCATGATGGCCAGCCCACCTCTGCTGGCTCTTACACCACTCAGACAGGTAATTATATTCTTGTGCTTTGGGGCATTCAGGGAAAGGTCTGTGGAAGAGAGAGAGAGAGAGAGGGAGAGGGGGGGTGAGGAAGAGGTAGAGAGGGGGAAGGAGACAGGAAGAAAGGGTGAGAGGGAGAGAGAGTTAAACTGAGTCAGAGAGTGTGTGTGTGTGTGTGAGAGAGAGAGAGTTAAACTGAGTTAGAGTGTGTGTGTGAGAGAGAGAGAGAGTTAAACTGAGTTAGAGAGTGTGTGTGTGTGAAAGAGAGTTAAACTGAGTTAGAGAGTGTGTGTGTGAGAGAGAGAGTTAAATTGAGTTAGAGAGTGTGTGTGTGAGAGAGAGCTAAACTGAGTTAGAGAGTGTGTGTGTGAGAGAGAGCTAAACTGAGTTAGAGTGTGTGTGTGTGTGTGTGTGTGTGTGTGTGTGAGAGAGAGAGAGAGAGAGAATTAAACTGAGTCAGAGAGTGTGTGTGTGAGAGAGAGAGAGATGAAATGCTCCTAAAGAAGTGATTCCGATATCTTGGCCCTCTGTAATCTAGTAGCATTGCTAATTTCTGATGGGCCCAGTTACCTTTTAGAGGCCATTAGAGTTAATGTAGTATAATGTTGAGGCTTTGCTTGAATCTAAGATCCAAGCACCATCGTGGGAGAGAGGAGCGCTAGTGGAGAGGATCACATAAAACCCACGAGAAGAAAGAGAAGGGAATTGAGAACAGAGGTGACACAGTGAGCAGGAAAACGAAAGGAGATTCACAGAGAACAGAGGTGACACAGTGAGCAGGAAAACGAAAGGAGATTCACAGAGAACAGAGGTGACACAGTGAGCAGGAAAACGAAAGGAGATTCACAGAGAACAGAGGTGACACAGTGAGCAGGAACACTAAAGGAGATTCACAGAGAACAGAGGTGACACAGTGAGCAGGAAAACGAAAGGAGATTCACAGAGAACAGTGGTGACACAGTGAGCAGGAAAACGAAAGGAGATTCACAGAGAACAGAGGTGACACAGTGAGCAGGAAAACGAAAGGAGATTCACAGAGAACAGTGGTGACACAGTGAGCAGGAAAACGAAAGGAGATTCACAGAGAACAGTGGTGACACAGTGAGCAGGAAAACGAAAGGAGATTCACAGAGAACAGAGGTGACACAGTGAGCAGGAAAACGAAAGGAGATTCACAGAGAACAGAGGTGACACAGTGAGCAGGAAAACGAAAGGAGATTCACAGAGAACAGTGGTGACACAGTGAGCAGGAAAACGAAAGGAGATTCACAGAGAACAGAGGTGACACAGTGAGCAGGAAAACGAAAGGAGATTCACAGAGAACAGGTGACACAGTGAGCAGGAAAACGAAAGGAGATTCACAGAGAACAGTGGTGACACAGTGAGCAGGAAAACGAAAGGAGATTCACAGAGAACAGAGAACAGTGGTGACACAGTGAGCAGGAAAACGAAAGGAGATTCACAGAGAACAGTGGTGACACAGTGAGCAGGAAAACGAAAGGAGATTCACAGAGAACAGAGGTGACACAGTGAGCAGGAACACTAAAGGAGATTCACAGAGAACAGTGGTGACACAGCGAGCAGGAAAACGAAAGGAGATTCACAGAGAACAGAGGTGACACAGTGAGCAGGAAAACGAAAGGAGATTCACAGAGAACAGAGAACAGAGGTGACACAGTGAGCAGGAACACTAAAGGAGATTCACAGAGAACAGAGGTGACATAGTTTATAATAACTATCTCATTGATGTTTATAATAACTATCTCATTGATGTTTATAATAACTATCTCATTGATGTTTATAATAACTATCTCATTGATGTTTATAATAACTATCTCATTGATGTTTATAATAACTAAATATGTAGCTCATTGAGCTTTCTTAACAATAACAATGATCCTCTCGTGGTCCTCTAGTGATCCTCTAGTGATCATCTAGTGGTCATCTAGTGGTCATCTAGTGGTCCTCTAGTGATCCTCTAGTGGTCATCTAGTGGTCATCTAGTGGTCCTCTAGTGGTCCTCTAGTGATCATCTAGTGGTCATCTAGTGGTCATCTAGTGGTCATCTAGTGGTCCTCTAGTGATCATCTAGTGGTCATCTAGTGGTCCTCTAGTGATCATCTAGTGGTCCTCTCGTGATCATCTAGTGGTCATCTAGTGGTCCTCTAGTGATCATCTAGTGGTCCTCTCGTGGTCCTCTATATAAACCTCATCTAGTGGTCCTCTCGTGGTCCTCTATATAAACCTCATCTAGTGGTCCTCTAGAGATCATCTAGTGATCATCTAGTGGTCCTCTCGTGGTCCTCTATTTAAACCTCATCTAGTGGTCATCTAGTGGTCCTCTAGTGGTCATCTAGTGGTCCTCTCGTGGTCCTCTATATAAACCTCATCTAGTGGTCGAGGTTCTGTTTATATTGATATTAAATACATAGTGGTTCTAGTTCTGTTGATATTAAATACATAGTGGTTCTAGTTCTGTTGATATTAAATACATAGTGGTTCTAGTTCTGTTGATATTAAATACATAGTGGTTCTAGTTCTGTTGATATTAAATACATAGTGGTTCTGGTTCTGTTGATGTAACATGTAATATGGGTCTATGGTGCCGTCCGAGATGACCACCTGTTGTTCGTATGATGTAAACACGTTGTCAGATGTTGTATAATACAACTCATTTTTACATTGTTTATGCCAATTTCAGGATGAATCAAAATGGTTGTTTCTATACGCTTTCCATATAAATGGTTGTTTCTATACCCTTTCCATATACAGTGCCTTGCGAAAGTATTCGGCCCCCTTGAACTTTGCGACCTTTTGCCACATTTCAGGCTTCAAACATAAAGATATAAAACTGTATTTTTTTGTGAAGAATCAACAACAAGTGGGACACAATCATGAAGTGGAACGACATTTATTGGATATTTCAAACTTTTTTAACAAATCAAAAACTGAAAAATTGGGCGTGCAAAATTATTCAGCCCCCTTAAGTTAATACTTTGTAGCGCCACCTTTTGCTGCGATTACAGCTGTAAGTCACTTGGGGTATGTCTCTATCAGTTTTGCACATCGAGAGACTGAAATCTTTTCCCATTCCTCCTTGCAAAACAGCTCGAGCTCAGTGAGGTTGGATGGAGAGCATTTGTGAACAGCAGTTTTCAGTTCTTTCCACAGATTCTCGATTGGATTCAGGTCTGGACTTTGACTTGGCCATTCTAACACCTGGATATGTTTATTTTTGAACCATTCCATTGTAGATTTTGCTTTATGTTTTGGATCATTGTCTTGTTGGAAGACAAATCTCCGTCCCAGTCTCAGGTCTTTTGCAGACTCCATCAGGTTTTCTTCCAGAATGGTCCTGTATTTGGCCCCATCCATCTTCCCATCAATTTGAACCATCTTCCCTGTCCCTGCTGAAGAAAAGCAGGCCCAAACCATGATGCTGCCACCACCATGTTTGACAGTGGGGATGTTGTGTTCAGGGTGATGAGCTGTGTTGCTTTTACGCCAAACATAACATTTTGCATTGTTGCCAAAAAGTTCAATTTTGGTTTCATCTGACCAGAGCACCTTCTTCCACATGTTTGGTGTGTCTCCTAGGTGGCTTGTGGCAAACTTTAAACGACACTTTTTATGGATATCTTTAAGAAATGGCTTTCTTCTTGCCACTCTACCATAAAGGCCAGATTTGTGCAATATACGACTGATTGTTGTCCTATGGACAGAGTCTCCCACCTCAGCTGTAGATCTCTGCAGTTCATCCAGAGTGATCATGGGCCTCTTGGCTGCATCTCTGATCAGTCTTCTCCTTGTATGAGCTGAAAGTTTAGAGGGACGGCCAGGTCTTGGTAGATTTGCAGTGGTCTGATACTCCTTCCATTTCAGTATTATCGCTTGCACAGTGCTCCTTGGGATGTTTAAAGCTTGGGAAATCTTTTTGTATCCAAATCCGGCTTTAAACTTCTTCACAACAGTATCTCGGACCTGCCTGGTGTGTTCCTTGTTCTTCATGATGCTCTCTGCGCTTTTAACGGACCTCTGAGACTATCACAGTGCAGGTGCATTCATACGGAGACTTGATTGCACACAGGTGGATTGTATTTATCATCATTGGTCATTTAGGTCAACATTGGATCATTCAGAGATCCTCACTGAACTTCTGGAGAGAGTTTGCTGCACTGAAAGTAAAGGGGCTGAATAATTTTGCACGCCCAATTTTCCAGTTTTTGATTTGTTAAAAACCCCTAGACTACCTGCCGCCCCCTACACTCTAACCACTAGGCTACCTGCCGCCCCTCCACTCTAACCACTAGACTACCTGCCGCCCCTCCACTCTAACCACTAGGCTACCTGCTGGCCCCTCCACTCTAACCACTAGGCTACCTGCCGCCCCTCCACTCTAACCACTAGGCTACCTGCCGCCCCGCCCCTCCACTCTAACCACTAGACTACCTGCCGCCCCTCAACTCTAACCACTGGGCTACCTGCTCTAACCACTAAACTACCTACCGCCCCTCTGCTCTAACCACTAGGCTACCCTGCCGCCCCTCCCCTCTAACCACTAGGCTACCCTGCCACCCCTCCACTCTAACCAATAGGCTACCTGCCGCCCCTCCCCTCTAACCACTAGGCTACCCTGCCGCCACTCCCCTCTAACCACTAGGCTTACCCTGCCGCCCCTCCCCTCTAACCACTAGGCTACCCTGCCGCCCCTCCCCTCTAACCACTAGGCTACCCTGCCGCCCCTCCCATCTAACCACTAGGCTACCCTGCCGCCCCTCCCCTCTAACCACTAGGCTACCCTGCCGCCACTCCCCTCTAACCACTAGGCTACCTGCCGCCACTCNAGGCTAGTTGAGACACCTTTATTTAACCAGGTAGGCTAGTTGAGAACACCTTTATTTAACCAGGTAGGTAGTTGAAACACCTTATATTTAACCAGGTAGGCTAGTTGAGAACAAGTTTCTCATTTGCCTGCGACCTGGCCAAGATAAAGCATAGCAGTGTGAGCATACAACAAAGAGTTACACATGGAGTAAACAATTAACAAGTCAATAACACAGTAGAAAACAAAGGGGGGGCTATATACAATGTGTGCAAAAGGCATGAGGAGGTAGGCAAATAATTACAATTTTGCGCAAGATTAACACTGGAGTGATAAATGATCAGATGGTCATGTACAGGTAGAGATATAGGTGTGCAGAAGAGCAGAAAGTAAATAAATAAAACCAGTATGGGGATGAGGTAGGTGAAAAGGGTGGGCTATTTACCAATAGACTATGTACAGCTGCAGCGATCGTTAGCTGCTCAGATAGCTGATGTTTGAAGTTGGTGAGGGAGATAAAAGTCTCCACTCAGCGATTTTTGCAATTCGTTCCAGTCACAGGCAGCAGAGTACTGGAACGAAAGGCGGCCAAATGAGGTGTTGGCTTAGGGGATATTAGGGGAGTACACCCGGCTGAGGCGCGTCTTAGGGATGGTGTTGCCATCGTGACCAGTGAGCTGAGATAAGGGCGGAGCTTTACCTAGCACAATGGGACGTGTAGATGAACCTGGAGCCATGTGGGTCTGGCGACGAATAATGAGCGAAGGGCCAGCCGACTAGAGCATACAAGAGTCGCAGTGGTGGTTGTATAAAGGTGCATTATAGTGAACAAAACGGATGTCACTGTGATAGACTGCAATCCAGTTTGCTGAGTAGGAGGTGTTGGAAAGCCATTTTGTAGATTATCATCGTCCGAAGTCTAGGATCGGTAGGATAGTCAGGTTTAACTATGGTAAGGCTTGGCGGTGGCGTGAGTGAAGGAGGCTTTGTTGCGGAATAGAAAGCCGACTCTTGATTTGATTTTTCGATTGGAGATGTTTGATATGAGTCTGGAAGGAGAGTTTGCAGTCTAGCCAGACACCTAGGTACTTATAGACGTCCACATATTCTAGGTCGGAACCATCCAGGGTGGTGATGCTAGTCGGGCATGCAGGTGCAGGCAGCGACCGGTTGAAAAGCATGCATTGGTTTTACTAGCGTTTAAGAGAGAAGAGAGAGAGAAGAAGGGTAAAGGAAGAGAGAGGGGGAAGAGAGGGTAAAGGAGAGAGGGAAAGAGGGTAAAGGAGAGAGAGAGAGGGGAGAGAGGGTAAAGGAGAGAGAGAGAGGGGAGAGAGGGTAAGGAGAGAGAGAGAGGGTAAAGGAGAGAGAGAGAGAAAAGAGGGTAAAGGAGAGAGAGAGGGAAGCGAGGGTAAAGGAGAGAGAGAGGGAAGAGGTTAAGGAGAGAGAGCGGAGGGAAGAGAGGGGAAATGAGAGAGAGAGAGGGGAGAGAGGGTAAAGGAGAGAGAGAGAGGGGAGAGAGGGTAAAGGAGAGAGGGAAGAGAGGGTAAATGAGAGAGAGAGAGGGGAGAGAGGGTAAAGGAGAGAGAGAGGGGGGAAGAGGGTAAATGAGAGAGAGAGGGAAAGGGTAAATGAGAGAGAGAGAGGGGAGAGAGGGTAAGGACAGAGGGAAGAGAGGGTAAATGAGAGAGAGAGAGGGAGAGAGGGTAAGGAGAGAGAGAGGGAAGAGAGGGTAAAGGAGAGAGAGAGAGAAGAGAGGGTAAAGGAAGAGAGAGGGAGAGAGGGTAAAGAGAAGAGAGAGGGGTAAAGGAGAGAGAGAGAGAGAAGAGAGGTAAAGGAGAGAGAGAGGGAAGAGAGGGTAAAGGGAGATAGAGGGTAAAGAGAGAGAGAGGGAAGAGAGGGTAAATGAGAGAGAGAGGGGAGAGAGGGTAAAGGAGAGAGAGAGGAAGAGAGGGTAAAGGAGAGAGAGAGAGAAGAGAGGGTAAAGGAGAGAGAGAGAGGGGAGAGAGGGTCAAGGAGAGAGAGAGAGAAGAGAGGGTAAAGAAGAGAGAGAGAGGGGAGGAGGGTAAAGGAGAAGAGGGAAGAGAGGTAAATGAAGAGAGAGAGAGGGGAGAGGGTAAGGAGAGAGAAAGAGGGAAGAGAGGGTAAAGGAGAGAAGGAGGGAGAGAGAGGGTAAAGGAGAGAGAGAGGGGAGAGATGTAAGGAGAGAGAGAGGGGAGAGAGATGTAAGGAGAGAGAGAGGGGAGAGAGAGAGGGAGAGAGGGTAAAGGAGAGAGAGAGAAGAGAGGGGAGAGAGAGGGTAAAGGAGGAGAAGAGAGAGAGGGAGAGAGGGTAAAGGAGAGAGAGAGGAAGAGAGAGAGAGAGAGGAAAAAGGAGTATAGGGAGCGAGAGGAGGGGGAGGAGAGAGAGGAGAGAGAGAGGGGAGAGAGGGTAAAGGAGAGAGAGAGGGAGAGAGAGGGTAAAGGAGAGAGAGTATTTTTTATTTTATTTATTTATTTTACCTTTATTTAACCAGGTAGGCTAGTTGAGAACACCTTTATTTAACCAGGTAGGCAAGTTGAGAACACCTTTATTTAACCAGGTAGGCTAGTTGAGAACACCTTTATTTAACCAGGTAGGCTAGTTGAGAACACCTTTATTTAACCAGGTAGGCTAGTTGAGAACACCTTTATTTAACCAGGTAGGCTAGTTGAGAACACCTTTATTTAACCAGGTAGGCTAGTTGAGAACACCTTTATTTAACCAGGTAGGCTAGTTGAGAACACCTTTATTTAACCAGGTAGGCTAGTTGAGAACACCTTTATTTAACCAGGTAGGCTAGTTGAGACACCTTTATTTAACCAGGTAGGCTAGTTGAGAACACCTTTATTTAACCAGGTAGGCTAGTTGAGAACACCTTTATTTAACCAGGTAGGCTAGTTGAGAACACCTTTATTTAACCAGGTAGGCTAGTTGAGAACACCTTTATTTAACCAGGTAGGCTAGTTGAGAACACCTTTATTTAACCAGGTAGGCTAGTTGAGAACACCTTTATTTAACCAGGTAGGCTAGTTGAGAACACCTTTATTTAACCAGGTAGGCTAGTTGAGAACACCTTTATTTAACCAGGTAGGCTAGTTGAGAACACCTTTATTTAACCAGGTAGGCTAGTTGAGAACACCTTTATTTAACCAGGTAGGCTAGTTGAGAACACCTTTATTTAACCAGGTAGGCTAGTTGAGAACACCTTTATTTAACCAGGTAGGCTAGTTGAGAACACCTTTATTTAACCAGGTAGGCTAGTTGAGAACACCTTTATTTAACCAGGTAGGCTAGTTGAGAACACCTTTATTTAACCAGGTAGGCTAGTTGAGAACACCTTTATTTAACCAGGTAGGCTAGTTGAGAACACCTTTATTTAACCAGGTAGGCTAGTTGAGAACACCTTTATTTAACCAGGTAGACCAGTTGAGAACACCTTTATTTAACCAGGTAGGCTAGTTGAGAACACCTTTATTTAACCAGGTAGGCTAGTTGAGAACACCTTTATTTAACCAGGTAGACCAGTTGAGAACACCTTTATTTAACCAGGTAGGCTAGTTGAGAACACCTTTATTTAACCAGGTAGGCTAGTTGAGAACACCTTTATTTAACCAGGTAGGCTAGTTGAGAACACCTTTATTTAACCAGGTAGGCTAGTTGAGAACACCTTTATTTAACCAGGTAGGCTAGTTGAGAACACCTTTATTTAACCAGGTAGGCTAGTTGAGAACACCTTTATTTAACCAGGTAGGCTAGTTGAGAACACCTTTATTTAACCAGGTAGGCTAGTTGAGAACAAGTTCTCATTTGCAACTGCGACCTGGCCAAGATAAAGCATAGCAGTGTGAGCATACAACAAAGAGTTACACATGGAGTAAACAATTAACAAGTCAATAACACAGTAGAAAACAAAGGGGGGGTCTATATACAATGTGTGCAAAAGGCATGAGGAGGTAGGCAAATAATTACAATTTTGCAGATTAACACTGGAGTGATAAATGATCAGATGGTCATGTACAGGTAGAGATATAGGTGTGCAGAAGAGCAGAAAGGTAAATAAATAAACAACAGGTATGGGGATGAGGTATGTGAAAAGGGTGGGCTATTTACCAATAGACTATGTACAGCTGCAGCGATCGTTAGCTGCTCAGATAGCTGATGTTTGAAGTTGTGAGGGAGATAAAAGTCTCCAACTTCAGCGATTTTTGGCATTCGTTCCAGTCACAGGCAGCAGAGTACTGAACGAAAGGCGGCCAAATGAGGTGTTGGCTTTAGGGATGATCAGTGAGATACACCTGCTGGAGCGCGTGCTACGGATGGGTGTTGCCATCGTGACCAGTGAGCTGAGATAAGGCGGAGCTTTACCTAGCATAGACTTGTAGATGACCTGGAGCCAGTGGGTCTGGCGACGAATATGTAGCGAGGGCCAGCCGACTAGAGCATACAAGTCGCAGTGGTGGGTGGTATAAGGTGCTTTAGTGACAAAACGGATGGCACTGTGATAGACTGCATCCAGTTTGCTGAGTAGAGTGTTGGAAGCCATTTTGTAGATGACATCGCCGAAGTCGAGGATCGGTAGGATAGTCAGTTTTACTAGGGTAAAGCTTGGCGGCTTGAGTGAAGGAGGCTTTGTTGCGGAATAGAAGCCGACTCTTGATTTGATTTTCGATTGGAGATGTTGATATGAGTCTGGAAGGAGAGTTTGCAGTCTAGCCAGACACCTAGGTACTTATAGACGTCCACTATATTCTAGGTCGGAACCCATCCAGGGTGGTGATGCTAGTCGGGCATGCAGGTGCAGGCAGCGCCTGGTTGAAAAGCATGCATTTGGTTTTACTAGCGTTTAAGGAGAGAGAGAGAGAAGAGAGGGTAAAGGAGAGAGAGAGGGGGAAGAGAGGGTAAAGGAGAGAGGGAAGAGAGGGTAAATGAGAGAGAGAGAGGGAAGAGAGGGTAAAGGAGAGAGAGAGAGGGGAGAGAGGGTAAAGGAGAGAGAGAGAGGGTAAAGGAGAGAGAGAGAGAAAAGAGGGTAAAGGAGAGAGAGAGGGAAGCGAGGGTAAAGGAGAGAGAGAGGGAAGAGGGTAAAGGAGAGAGCGAGAGGGAAGAGAGGGTAAATGAGAGAGAGAGAGGGGAGAGAGGGTAAAGGAGAGAGAGAGAGGGGAGAGAGGGTAAAGGAGAGAGGGAAGAGAGGGTAAATGAGAGAGAGAGAGGGGAGAGAGGGTAAAGGAGAGAGAGAGAGGGGGAAGAGGGTAAATGAGAGAGAGAGGGAAGAGGGTAAATGAGAGAGAGAGAGGGGAGAGAGGGTAAAGGACAGAGGGAAGAGAGGGTAAATGAGAGAGAGAGAGGGGAGAGAGGGTAAAGGAGAGAGAGAGGGAAGAGAGGGTAAAGGAGAGAGAGAGAGAAGAGAGGGTAAAGGAGAGAGAGAGGGGGAGAGAGGGTAAAGGAGAGAGAGAGGGTAAAGGAGAGAGAGAGAGAGAAGAGAGGGTAAAGGAGAGAGAGAGGGAAGAGAGGGTAAAGGGGAGAGAGAGGGTAAAGGAGAGAGAGAGGGAAGAGAGGGTAAATGAGAGAGAGAGGGGAGAGAGGGTAAAGGAGAGAGAGAGGGAAGAGAGGGTAAAGGAGAGAGAGAGAGAAGAGAGGGTAAAGGAGAGAGAGAGAGGGGAGAGAGGGTCAAGGAGAGAAGAGAGGAGAAGAGAGGTAAAGAAGAGAGAGAGAGGGGAGAGAGGGTAAAGGAGAGAGAGGGAAGAGAGGGTAAATGAGAGAGAGAGAGGGGAGAGAGGGTAAAGGAGAGAGAAAGAGGGAAGAGAGGGTAAAGGAGAGAGGAGAGAGGAGGAAGAGAGGTAAGAGAGAGAGAGAGGGAGAGGGGGGAGAGAGGGGGGGAAGAGGGGAGGGGGGGGGGAAAGGGAGAGAGAGAGAGGGTAAAGGAGAGAAGAGAGAGGGTAAAGGAGAGAGAGAGGGAAGAGAGGGTAAAGGAGAGAGAGAGGGAAGAGAGGGTAAAGGAGAGAGAGAGGGAGGAGAGGGTAAAGGAGAGAGAGAGGGAAGAGAGGGTAAATGAGAGAAGAAGAGAGGGTAAAGGAGAGAGAGAAGGAAGAGAGGGAGGAAAGAGAGAGAGAGAAGCGAGAGAAGGAGAGGAGAGAGGGTAAAGGAGAGAGAAGGGAAGAGAGGGTAATGAGAGAGAGAGGGAAGAGAGGGTAAAGGAGAGAGGAGAGGGAGAGAGAGGTAAAGGAGAGAGAGAGAGGGGAGAGAGGAAGAGAGAGGAGAGAGAGAAGAGGGAGAAGAGGGAAGAGAGGGTAAGGAGAGAGAGAGAGGGGAGAGAGGGTAAAGGAGAGAGAGAGGGAAGAGAGGGTAATGAGAGAGAGAGGGAGAGAGGGTAAAGGAGAGAGAGAGGGGAGAGAGGGTAAAGGAGAGAGAGAGGGAAGAGAGGGTAAAGGAGAGGGAAGAGAGGGTAAAGGAGAGGGAAGAGAGGGTAAATGAGAGAGAGGGGAGAGAGGGTAAAAGAGAGAGAGAGGGAGAGAGGGTAAAGGAGAGAGAGAGGGGAGAGAGGGTAAAGGAGAGAGAGGAAGAGAGGGTAATGAGAGAAGAGAGGAGGAGAGAGGGTAAAGGAGAGAGAGAGAGGGGAGAGAGGGTAAGGAGAGAGAGAGAGGGAAGAGAGGGTAAAGAGAGGAGAGAGAGGGGAAGAGGGTAAAGGAGAGAGAGGGGAAGAGAGGGTAAGGAGAGAGAGAGGGAAGAGAGAGGAAAGGAGAGAGAGAGGGAAGAGAGGGTAAAGGAGAGAGAGAGGGAAGAGAGGGTAAAGGAGAGAGAGGGAGAGAGGGTAAAGGAGAGAGAGAGAGGGAAGAGAGGGTAAAGGAGAGAGAGAGGGAAGAGAGGGTAAAGGAGAGAGAAAGAGGGTAAAGGAGAGAGAGAGAGGGAAGAGAGGGTAAAGGAGAGAGAGAGGGAAGAGAGGGTAAAGGAGAGAGAGAGGGAGGAGAGGGTAAAGGAGAGAGAGAGGGAAGAGAGGGTAAATGAGAGAGAGAGAGGGTAAAGGAGAGAGAGAGGGAAGAGAGGGTAAAGGAGAGAGAGAGGGAAGAGAGGGTAAATGAGAGAGAGAGGGAAGAGAGGGTAAATGAGAGAGAGAGGGAAGAGAGGGTAAAGGAGAGAGAGAGAGGGGAGAGAGGGTAAAGGAGAGAGAGAGAGAGAGAGGGAAGAGAGGGTAAAGGAGAGAGAGAGAGGGGAGAGAGGGTAAAGGAGAGAGAGAGGGAAGAGAGGGTAAATGAGAGAGAGAGGGAAGAGAGGGTAAAGGAGAGGGGAGAGAGGGTAAAGGAGAGAGAGAGGGAAGAGAGGGTAAAGGAGAGGGAAGAGAGGGTAAAGGAGAGGGAAGAGAGGGTAAATGAGAGAGAGGGGAGAGAGGGTAAAGGAGAGAGAGAGAGGGGAGAGAGGGTAAAGGAGAGAGAGAGGGGAGAGAGGGTAAAGGAGAGAGAGAGAGAGAGGGGGTAAAGGAGAGAGAGAGAGGGAGAGAGGGGTAAAGGAGAGAGAGAGAGGGG
This sequence comes from Oncorhynchus kisutch, assembly GCF_002021735.2. NCBI lineage: Eukaryota > Metazoa > Chordata > Actinopteri > Salmoniformes > Salmonidae > Oncorhynchus > Oncorhynchus kisutch. The sequence continues at coordinate 3,668,313 of NC_034190.2, read as the reverse complement.
AGAGAGGGTAAAGGAGAGAGAGGGAAGAGAGGGTAAAGGAGAGAGAGAGAGGGAAGAGAGGGTAAAGGAGAGAGAGAGAGGGGAGAGAGGGTAAAGGAGAGAGAGAGAGGGGAGAGAGGGGAGAGAGGGTAAAGGAGAGAGAGAGAGAGAGGGGAGAGAGGGTAAAGGAGAGAGAGGGGGGAGAGAGGGTAAAGGAGAGAGAGAGAGGGAGAGAGAGGGGAGAGAGGGTAAAGGAGAGAGAGAGAGGGGAGAGAGGGTAAAGGAGAGAGAGAGAGGGGAGAGAGGGTAAAGGAGAGAGAGAGAGGGAAGAGGGTAAAGGAGAGAGAGAGAGGGAAGAGAGGGTAAAGGAGAGAGAGAGAGGGGAGAGAGGGTAAAGGAGAGAGAGAGAGGGAGAGAGAGGGGAGAGAGGGTAAAGGAGAGAGAGAGAGAGGGAGAGAGAGAAAAGGAGAGAGAGAGAGGGAGAGAGAGAAGAGAGAGGGGGAAGAGAAGGTAAAGGAGAGAGAGAGGGGAGAGATGTAAGGAGAGAGAGAGAGGGGAGAGAGAGAGGGGGGAGAGAGAGAGAGAGGGGAGAGAGGGTAAAGGAGAGAGAGAGAGGGGAGAGAGGGTAAAGGAGAGAGAGAGAGGGGAGAGGGGAGAGAGGGTAAAGGGGAGAGAGAGAGGGTAAAGGAGAGAGAGGGGAGAGAGGGTAAAGGAGAGAGAGGGGAGAGAGGGTAAAGGAGAGAGAGAGGGTAAAGGAGAGAGATGGGAGAGAGGGGAGAGAGGGTAAAGGAGAGAGAGGGTAAAGGAGAGAGAGAGGGTAAAGGAGAGAGAGAGGGTAAAGGAGAGAGAGAGAGGGTAAAGGAGAGAGAGGGGAGAGAGGGGAGAGAGGGGAGAGAGGGTAAAGGAGAGAGAGAGGGTAAAGAGAGGAGGGGAGAGAGGGTAAAGGAGAGAGAGGGAGAGAGGGGAGAGAGGGGAGAGAGGGTAAAGGAGAGAGAGGGGAGAGAGGGTAAAGGAGAGAGAGGAGAGAGAGGGTAAAGGAGAGAGAGGGGAGAGAGAGGGGAGAGAGGGTAAAGGAGAGAGAGGGGAGAGAGGGTAAAGGAGAGAGAGGGGAGAGAGGGTAAAGGAGAGAGAGGAAGAGAGGAGGAGAGAGAGGGTAAAAGGAGAGAGAGGGGAGAGAGGGTAAAGGAGAGAGAGGAGAGAGAGGGGAGAGAGGGTAAAGGAGAGAGAGGGGAGAGAGGGTAAAGGAGAGAGAGGGGAGAGAGGGTAAAGGAGAGAGAGGAGAGAGAGGGGAGAGAGGGTAAAGGAGAGAGAGGGGAGAGAGTTAAAGGAGAGAGAGGAGAGAGAGGGGAGAGAGGGTAAAGGAGAGAGAGGGGAGAGAGGGTAAAGGAGAGAGAGGGGAGAGAGGGAGAGGGTAAAGGAGAGAGAGGGGAGAGAGGGTAAAGGAGAGAGAGGGGAGAGAGGGTAAAGGAGAGAGAGGGGAGAGAGGGGAGAGAGGGTAAAGGAGAGAGAGAGGGTAAAGGAGAGAAAAGAGGGGAGAGAGGGTAAAGGAGAGAGAGGGGAGAGAGGGTAAAGGAGAGAGAGGGGGAGAGAGGGTAAAGAGAGAGAGGGAGAGAGGGTAAAGGAGAGAGAGGGGAGAGAGGGTAAAGGAGAGAGAGGGAAGAGAGGGTAAAGGAAGCGAGAGAGGGGAGAGAGGGTAAAGGAGAGAGAGGGAGAGAGGGGAGAGAAGGTAAAGGAGAGAGAGGGGAGAGAGGGTAAAGGAGAGAGAGGGAGAGAGGGTAAAGGAGAGAGAGGAGAGAGAGGGGAGAGAGGGTAAAGGAGAGAGAGGAGAGAGAGGGTAAAGGAGAGAGAGGGGAGAAAGGGGAGAGAGGGTAAAGGAGAGAGAGGGGAGAGAGGGTAAAGGAGAGAGAGGGGAGAGAGGGTAAAGGAGAGAGAGGGGAGAGAGGGTAAAGGAGAGAGAGGAGAGAGAGGGGAGAGAGGGTAAAGGAGAGAGAGGGGAGAGAGGGTAAAGGAGAGAGAGGAGAGAGAGGGGAGAGAGGGTAAAGGAGAGAGAGGGGAGAGAGGGTAAAGGAGAGAGAGGGGAGAGAGGGTAAAGGAGAGAGAGGGGAGAGAGGGGAGAGAGGGTAAAGGAGAGAGAGGAGAGAGAGGGAGAGAGGGTAAAGGAGAGAGAGGGGAGAGAGGGTAAAGGAGAGAGAGGAGAGAGAGGGGAGAGAGGGTAAAGGAGAGAGAGGGGAGAGAGGGTAAAGGAGAGAGAGGGGAGAGAGGGGAGAGAGGGTAAAGGAGAGAGAGGGGAGAGAGGGGGGAGAGAGGGTAAAGGAGAGAGAGGGGAGAGAGGGTAAAGGAGAGAGAGGGGAGAGAGGGTAAAGAGAGAGGGGGAGAGAGGGGAGAGAGGGTAAAGGAGAGAGAGAGGGTAAAGGAGAGAGAGGGGAGAGAGGGTAAAGGAGAGAGAGGGGAGAGAGGGTAAAGGAGAGAGAGGGGAGAGAGGGTAAAGGAGAGAGAGGGGAGAGAGGGTAAAGGAGAGAGAGGGAGAGAGGTAAAGGAGAGAGAGAGGGAGAGAGGGTAAAGGAGAGAGACAGGGGTAAAGGAGAGAGAGGGGAGAGAGGGTAAAGGAGAGAGAGAGGGTAAAGGAGAGAGAGGGGAGAGAGGGTAAAGGAGAGAGAGAGGGTAAAGGAGAGAGAGGGGAGAGAGGGGAGAGAGGGGAGAGAGGGGAGAGAGGGTAAAGGAGAGAGAGAGGGTAAAGGAGAGAGAGAGGGTAAAGGAGAGAGAGGGGAGAGAGGGTAAAGGAGAGAGAGGGCAGAGAGGGTAAAGGAGAGAGAGGGGAGAGAGGGTAAAGGAGAGAGAGAGGGTAAAGGAGAGAGAGGGGAGAGAGGGTAAAGGAGAGAGAGAGGGTAAAGGAGAGAGAGGGAGAGAGGGTAAAGGAGAGAGAGAGGGTAAAGGAGAAGAGGGGAGAGGAGGGTAAAGGAGAGAGAGAGGGTAAAGGAGAGAGAGGGGAGAGAGGGTAAAGGAGAGAGAGAGGGTAAAGGAGAGAGAGGGCAGAGAGGGTAAAGGAGAGAGAGAGAGGGGAGAGAGGGTAAAGGAGAGAGAGAGGGTAAGGAGAGAGAGGGCAGAGAGGGTAAAGGAGAGAGAGAGAGGGGAGAGAGGGTAAAGGAGGGAGAGAGGGTAAAGGAGAGAGAGAGAGGGGAGAGAGGGTAAAGGAGAGAGAGGGGAGAGAGGGTAAAGGAGAGAGAGAGGGTTAAGGAGAGAGAGAGGGTAAAGGTTGCATGGATTATTTTAGTAGTTTTAGCTGCTTTGTTTTAGTTGCAGTGTTCATTAGTGATTAGGGTTAGAGAGAGAGAGGGGAGAGAGGGGAGAGAGGGGAGAGAGGTGATTAGGGTGATTAGCTGTGGAACAAAGGAGTCTCTCATAATGCTGCTTACTGCAAAAACTAAATGAACACACACAAGCCCTTTAGCATTAGGTTGTGTTCGGTATAGATAGGGTATAGGGGGAGTGAATGCATTAGGTATAGATAGGGTATAGGGGAGTGAATGCATTAGGTATAGATAGGGTATAGGGGGAGTGAATGCATTAGGTATAGATAGGGTATAGGGGGAGTGAATGCATTAGGTATAGATAGGGTATAGGGGAGTGAATGCATTAGGTATAGATAGGGTATAGGGGGAGTGAATGCATTAGGTATAGATAGGGTATAGGGGGAGTGAATGCATTAGGTATAGAGAGGGTATAGGGGGAGTGAATGCATTAGGTATAGAGAGGGTATAGGGGGAGTGAATGCATTAGGTATAGATAGGGTATAGGGGGAGTGAATGCATTAGGTATAGATAGGGTATAGGGAGAGTGAATGCATTAGGTTGTGTTTGGTATAGATAGGGTATAGGGGAAGCCCTGTTGGTGGTAGGTGCACTTGATTCCAGCAGTATACCACTCTGCATACCGCTGCTGGCTTGCTTCTGAAGCTAAGCAGGGTTGGTCCTGGTCAGTTCCTGAATGGGAGGCCAGATGCTGCTGGAAGTGGTGTTGGAGGGCCAGTAGGAGGCACTTTTTCCTCTGGTCTAAAACAAATATCCCAATGCCCCAGGGCCCTGTGTAGGGTGCCGTCTTTCGGATGGGACGTTAAACGGGTGTCCTGACTCTCTGAGGTCATTAAAGATCCCATGGCAATTATCGCAAGAGTAGGGGTGTTAACCCGGTGTCCTGGCTAAATTCCCAATCTGGCCCTCAAACCATCAGTCACCTAATAATCCCCCGTTTACAATTGGCTCATTCATCCCCCTCCTCTCCCTGTAACTATTCCCCAGGTCGTTGCTGCAAATGAGAACGTGTTCTCAGTCAACTTACCTGGTAAAATAACGGATAAATAAAAAATGTAAAATTCAGAAGCCCGGTTGGCGGTAGGTGCACTTGATTCAGAAGCCCTGTTGGCGGTAGGTGGACTTGATTCAGAAGCCCTGTTGGAGGTAGGTGCACTTGATTCAGAAGCCCTGTTGGCGGTAGATGCACTTGATTCAGAAGCCCTGTTGGAGGTAGGTGCACTTAATTCAGAAGCCCTGTTGGAGGTAGGTGCACTTGATTCAGAAGCCCTGTTGGAGGTAGGCGCACTTGACTCAGAAGCCCTGTTGGCGGTAGGTGCACTTGATTCAGAAGCCCTGTTCCCGTTATCGACCATTTCAATTGTCTGGAAATACAAACTCCACCTGTCTGGCGGACCAGCAAATCTGTGGCTTTAATGGAGTGTGCCTACTGCGCTGGCCAATCGATAGCTCAAATCACTGTGCTTCTACGAGCCCGGCCACAGTAAAGTTTGATACTAGCTATTTCACAGTAAACAAATTAACAATAGATTTTCAGAAATTGATAATAAAAAGCTGCTTTGTTAGACTTCGGTGAAGCTTTTGACACGATAGAGCATCATCTGCTGCTGGAAAACGTCTGTGTTTTGACCTTACATCCCCTGCTATACTGTGGATCAAGAGTTACCTGTCTAACAGAAAACAGAGGGTGTTTTCTAATGGAAGCCTCTCCCAACATAATCCAGGTAGAATTAGGAATTCCCCAGGGCAGCTGTCTAGGCCCCTTACTGGTAGAAATAGGAATTCCCCAGGGCAGCTGTCTAGGCCCCTTACTGGTAGAAATAGGAATTCCCCATGGCAGCTGTCTAGGCCCCTTACTTTTTTCAATCTTTACTAATGACATGCCACTGGCTTTGAGTAAAGCCAGTGTGTCTATGTATGTGGAAGACACAACACTATACACGTCAGCTACCTCAGCAACTGAAATGACTGCAACCCTTAAAGAGCTGCAGTCAGTTTCAGAATGGGTGGCAAGACATGTTAGTCCTAAATACTTCCAAAACTAAAAGCATTGTATTTGGGACAAATCAATTACTAAACCCTAAACCTCAACTAAACTAACTCTTGTATGAATAATGTGGAAATAGAGCAAGTGGAGGTGACTAAACTGCTTGGAGTAACCCTGGATTGTAAACTGTCATGGTCAAAACATGTTGATACAACAGTAGCTAAGATGGGGAGACGTCTGTCCATCATAAAGCGCTACTCTGACATCTTAACAGCCCTATCAACAAGGCAGGTCCTACAGGCCCTAGTTTTGTCACCCCTGGACTACTGTTCAGTCGTGTGGTCAGGTGCCACAAAGAGGGGCTTAGGAAAATTCCAAGTTTTTTTTTTTTCCAATTCCAAAATTCCAACATCAAGCTTGTGACTCTACAAAACACCTTGGATGCATTTGTAGTTTGTTTTGAGTCCTCTATAGAGAGAGAGAAAGGACATCAACATGAAGGACACAGAAAACATGTCTGTTACATCAACATGAAGGACACAGAAACATGTCTGTTACATCAACATGAAGGACACAGAAACATGTCTGTTACATCAACATGAAGGACACAGAAACATGTCTGTTACATCAACATGAAGGACACAGAAACATGTCTGTTACATCAACATGAAGGACACAGAAACATGTCTGTTACATCAACATGAAGGACACAGAAACATGTCTGTTACATCAACATGAAGGACACAGAAACATGTCTGTTACATTAACATGAAGGACACAGAAACATGTCTGTTACATTAACATGAAGGACACAGAAACATGTCTGTTACATTAACATGAAGGACACAGAAACATGTCTGTTACATCAACATGAAGGACACAGAAACATGTCTGTTACATCAACATGAAGGACACAGAAACATGTCTGTTACATTAACATGAAGGACACAGAAACATGTCTGTTACATCAACATGAAGGACACAGAAACATGTCTGTTACATTAACATGAAGGACACAGAAACATGTCTGTTACATTAACATGAAGGACACAGAAACATGTCTGTTACATCAACATGAAGGACACAGAAACATGTCTGTTACATCAACATGAAGGACACAGAAACATGTCTGTTACATCAACATGAAGGACACAGAAACATGTCTGTTACATCAACATGAAGGACACAGAAACATGTCTGTTACATCAACATGAAGGACACAGAAAACATGTCTGTTACATCAACATGAAGGACACAGAAACATGTCTGTTACATCAACATGAAGGACACAGAAACATGTCTGTTACATCAACATGAAGGACACAGAAACATGTCTGTTACATCAACATGAAGGACACAGAAACATGTCTGTTACATTAACATGAAGGACACAGATACATGTCTGTTACATTAACATGAAGGACACAGAAACATGTCTGTTACATCAACATGAAGGACACAGAAACATGTCTGTTACATCAACATGAAGGACACAGAAACATGTCTGTTACATTAACATGAAGGACACAGAAACATGTCTGTTACATCAACATGAAGGACACAGAAACATGTCTGTTACATTAACATGAAGGACACAGAAACATGTCTGTTACATTAACATGAAGGACACAGAAACATGTCTGTTACATCAACATGAAGGACACAGAAACATGTCTGTTACATCAACATGAGGACACAGAAACATGTCTGTTACATCAACATGAAGGACACAGAAACATGTCTGTTACATCAACATGAAGGACACAGATACATGTCTGTTACATTAACATGTAGGACACAGAAACATGTCTGTTACATCAACATGAAGGACACAGAAACATGTCTGTTACATCAACATGAAGGACACAGAAACATGTCTGTTACATCAACATGAAGGACACAGAAACATGTCTGTTACATCAACATGAAGGACACAGAAACATGTCTGTTACATTAACATGAAGGACACAGAAACATGTCTGTTACATCAACATGAAGGACACAGAAACATGTCTGTTACATCAACATGAAGGACACAGAAACATGTCTGTTACATCAACATGAAGGACACAGAAACATGTCTGTTACATCAACATGAAGGACACAGAAAACATGTCTGTTACATTAACATGAAGGACACAGAAACATGTCTGTTACATCAACATGAAGGACACAGAAACATGTCTGTTACATCAACATGAAGGACACAGAAACATGTCTGTTACATCAACATGAAGGACACAGAAAACATGTCTGTTACATCAACATGAAGGACACAGAAACATGTCTGTTACATTAACATGAAGGACACAGAAACATGTCTGTTACATCAACATGAAGGACACAGAAACATGTCTGTTACATCAACATGAAGGACACAGAAACATGTCTGTTACATTAACATGAAGGACACAGAAACATGTCTGTTACATCAACATGAAGGACACAGAAACATGTCTGTTACATCAACATGAAGGACACAGAAACATGTCTGTTACATTAACATGGACTTTATTTATTTCCCAATCAACACCGTTTCACATTTTATACAAAATCATGAATCATTAGAAAATGTCTGATCATGTGAACCCGTCCGTCCAGCCGCTCCGCCTCACCCCAGAGGATCATGGGAAGGCATGTGTCTGACGAGACCCAGTGGACATGCCCCGCCTTGATGATGTCACTACATGTAGTTTCTGACCAATCAAATCAGACATCACCTCCAGGAATGTAGGCCTCTATTGGCTAAACATCACTCACCCCTAGCTACATCCCTGGTTACACCATAGAGGTAGATAGAGGAATCATCTTTGTATCTGTGCTATTAGAGTCTTGACAGCACCATTGAAGTTACAACCCATAGTAATCCCACCCAGTTTGACTACTTTAAAATGGTGGATGATGGCAATGTCCATGGTAAAACAGGTGAATACATGATGAGTCCTCTATCTCTATGGATTAAATTCCTCGCCCAATCAGACACTGGTCTGACTGATCTGTCAATCATTCATCTGCCAATGTCTGAAGGCCTCAGCGGAAGGGGCAAGGCTTGTCCACTGAGCCTCATCTGATTGGGTAGCCGAGTGAGCGACTGGGAGCTAACGTATGCTAATGTACATGCCCAGCACCACATTTACAGCTCAGCCCACCCACCCACACACACACACACTTCAGAGGTCCTTGTTAGAGCGTTGCGTAGCGTTCTGGTCTTGGCACATGTCATGCAAACAAAGAGTCACCTGCACAGGTGGACAGAGGAGGGAGGGAGACAGAGGGGGNATGTATGGAGAGAGAGAGGAGAGAGATGTATGGAGAGAGAGAGGAGAGAGATGTATGGAGGGAGAGACACATAGAGACAGAGAGAGAGAGAGGATAGAAGTAAGGAGAGAAACGTAAGGAGAGAAACGGAAAAAAATAGACAGAGAGAGGAGAGAGATGTAAGGAGAGAGAGAGAGTGAGTTGTAAGGACAGAGAGATACATACAGAGACAGAGAGAGAGAGGAAAGAAGTAAGGAGAGAGAGAGAGGAGAGAGACATAAGGAGAGAAAGGAGAGAGACATAAGGAGAGAGACAGAGATTCAGAGGAGAGAAAAGAGACGTGAGACGTGAGTAAAGAGAGAGTGAGACAGAGCATGATGCCGAGATTGAGAGGAGCACGACAGTGGGATAATAAATTCATTATACCACACAGTCAAACAGAGCAGTCAGTACTCAATGGGAAACATTACTGGAATTGAGAACATGCCAGTTATTCATCGGTGATCAAGAAATAATTATTATGTGTGAGAAAATTCTTCCTAACATTACCCTTACGTAGAAATATTATATTATGTATATTATATATAAATATATATATATATATATATATAATATATATTATTATAAACATTTCTGACAATAATTATTGCATACAGGCTATTTGTATTTTCTCCAGTCTACCAACAGTTCCCCATAAAGTTTCATGAAGGAGCATTACGGCTGTCTCTAAGTGTGTCAGATCCATACAGACTATTTGTATTTTCTCCAACAGTTCCCCTGATACATAAACCTCCAGTTTCATGAAGGAGCATTAGGTAATATTACGGCTGTCTCTAAGTGTGTCCAAACAGGGATGGTTATGTGGCTCGACACAGTATCTAGCTGCATTAGCTCTGCTTAGCAGCGGGGTAGATGCTATGCACACTTTAACGAGAGAGATGAACTGCGTCCCAATTGGCACCCTATCCTCTATATAGTGCACTACTTTTGACCAGAGCCCTATGGGTAGTGCATATATATATACATAATTGTGTGCTGTTTTGGACGAAACACAGATCGGAGTTATGAGAATGAGATGGAGAAAGAGAGACATGGATAGAGAGACACGGAGAGAGAGAGACGGAGAGAGAGAGACATGGAGAGAGAGACATGGAGTGAGAGAGAGAGACATGGAGGGAGAGACATGGCGGGAGAGACATGGAGAGAGAGAGACATGGAGAGAGAGAGACATGGAGAGAGACATGGAGAGAGAGGCATGGAGAGAGAGACATGGAGAGAGAGAGACATGGAGAGAGAGAGACATGGAGAGAGAGAGACATGGAGAGAGGAGAGACATGGAGAGAGAGAGACATGGAGAGAGAGACAGACATGGAGAGAGAGACAGACATGGAGCGAGAGAGAGAGAGAGAGACATGGAGAGAGAGTGAGACATGGAGAGAGAGGACATGGAGGGAGACGGAGAGAGACATGGAGGAGAGAGTGAGACATGGAGAGAGAGACATGGAGGGAGACATGGAGAGAGAGTGAGACATGGAGAGAGAGAGACATGGAGAGAGAGTGAGAGAGAGACATGGAGAGAGAGTGAGACATGGAGAGAGACATGGAGGGAGACGGAGAGAGACATGGAGAGAGAGTGAGACATGGAGAGAGAGAGACATGGAGAGAGAGTGAGACATGGAGAGAGAGACATGGAGGGAGACATGGGGAGAGAGAGACATGGAGAGAGAGAGACATGGAGAGAGAGAGACATGGAAGAGGAGAGAGACATGGAGAGAGAGAGACATGGAGAGAGAGAGACATGGAGAGAGAGACAGACATGGAGACAGAGACAGACATGGAGCGAGAGAGACATGGAGAGAGAGACAGACATGGAGAGAGAGACAGACATGGAGCGAGAGAGAGAGAGACATGGAGAGAGAGTGAGACATGGAGAGAGAGACATGGAGGGAGACGGAGAGAGAGAGACATGGATTGAGAGTGAGACATGGAGAGAGAGACATGGAGGAGACATGGAGAGAGGAGTGAGACATGGAGAGAGAGACATGGAGGGAGACATGGAGAGAGAGAGAGAGAGAGATGGAGAGAGAGACATGGAGAGAAGACATGGAGGGAGAGACATGGAGAGAGACATGGAGAGAGAGTGAGACATGGAGAGAGAGACATGGAGGGAGAGACATGGAGAGAGAGTGAGACATGGAGAGAGAGAGAGACATGGAGAGAGAGAGACATGGAGAGAGAGAGACATGGAGGGAGAGATATGGAGGGAGAGACATGGAGAGAGAGACATGGAGAGAGAGAGACAGAGAGAGAGAGATCGGGAGAGAGAGAGAGAGAGACGGAGAGAGAGAGACATGGAGAGAGAGTGAGACATGGAGAGAGAGACATGGAGGGAGACATGGAGAGAGAGTGAGACATGGAGAGAGAGACATGGAGGGAGAGACATGGAGAGAGAGTGAGACATGGAGAGAGAGAGAGACATGGAGAGAGAGAGACATGGAGAGAGAGAGACATGGAGGGAGAGATATGGAGGGAGAGACATGGAGAGAGAGACATGGAGAGAGAGAGACAGAGAGAGAGATCGGGAGAGAGAGAGAGAGAGATGGAGAGAGAGAGACATGGAGAGAGAGCAAGACATGGAGAGAGAGAGACATGGAGAGAGAGCAAGACATGGAGAGAGAGAGAGAGATGGATGGAGAGACATGGAGAGAGAGAGAGAGAGAGAGATGGAGAGAGAGACATGGAGAGAGAGACATGGAGGGAGAGACATGGAGAGAGACATGGAGAGAGAGTGAGACATGGAGAGAGAGAGACATGGAGAGAGAGGGAGACATGGAAAGAGAGAGGGAGACATGGAGAGAGAGAGACATGGAGGGAGAGACATGGAGGAGAGACATGGAGGGAGAGACATGGAGAGAGAGAGACAGAGAGAGAGAGATCAGGAGAGAGAGAGAGAGAGAGAGATGGAGAGAGAGAGACATGGAGAGAGAGCAAGACATGGAGAGAGACCAAGACATGGAGAGAGAGAGAGAGAGAGATGGATGGAGAGACATGGAGAGAGAGAGAGATGGAAATAGAGAGAGAAACATGGAGAGAGAGATGGAGACAGAGAGAGACATGGAGAGAGAGAGACATGGAGGGAGAGATATGGAGGGAGAGACATGGAGAGAGAGAGACATGGAGAGAGAGACATGGAGAGAGAGAGACATGGAGAGAGAGAGACATGGAGAGAGAGACAGACATGGAGAGCGAGAGAGACATGGAGAGAGAGACAGACATGGAGAGAGAGACAGACATGGAGCGAGAGAGAGAGAGACATGGAGAGAGAGTGAGACATGGAGAGAGAGACATGGAGGGAGACGGAGAGAGAGAGAGAGACATGGAGAGAGAGTGAGACATGGAGAGAGAGACATGGAGGGGAGACATGGAGAGAGAGTGAGACATGGAGAGAGAGACATGGAGGGAGACATGGAGAGAGAGAGAGAGAGAGAGAGAGATGGAGAGAGAGACATGGAGAGAGAGACATGGAGGGAGAGACATGGAGGGAGAGACATGGAGAGAGAGTGAGACATGGAGAGAGAGAGAGACATGGAGAGAGAGAGACATGGAGAGAGAGAGACATGGAGAGAGAGAGACATGGAGGGAGAGATATGGAGGGAGAGACATGGAGAGAGAGACATGGAGAGAGAGACATGGAGAGAGAGAGACAGAGAGAGAGAGAGATCGGGAGAGAGAGAGAGAGAGATGGAGAGAGAGAGACATGGAGAGAGAGCAAGACATGGAGAGAGAGACATGGAGAGAGAGCAAGACATGGAGAGAGAGAGAGAGATGGATGGAGAGACATGGAGAGAGAGAGAGAGAGATGGAGAGAGAGACCATGGAGAGAGAGACATGGAGGGAGACATGGAGAGAGAGTGAGACATGGAGAGAGAGACATGGAGGGAGACATGGAGAGAGAGAGAGAGAGAGATGGAGAGAGAGACATGGAGAGAGAGACATGGAGGGAGAGACATGGAGAGAGACATGGAGAGAGAGTGAGACATGGAGAGAGAGACATGGAGGGAGAGACATGGAGAGAGAGTGAGACATGGAGAGAGAGAGAGACATGGGAGAGAGAGAGACATGGAGAGAGAGAGACATGGAGGGAGAGATATGGAGGGAGAGACATGGAGAGAGAGACATGGAGAGAGAGAGACAGAGAGAGAGAGATCGGAGAGAGAGAGAGAGAGAGACGGAGAGAGAGAGACATGGAGAGAGAGTGAGACATGGAGAGAGAGACATGGAGGGAGACATGGAGAGAGAGTGAGACATGGAGAGAGAGACATGGAGGGAGAGACATGGAGAGAGAGTGAGACATGGAGAGAGAGAGAGACATGGAGAGAGAGAGACATGGAGAGAGAGAGACATGGAGGGAGAGATATGGAGGGAGAGACATGGAGAGAGAGACATGGAGAGAGAGAGACAGAGAGAGAGAGATCGGGAGAGAGAGAGAGAGAGACGGAGAGAGAGAGACATGGAGAGAGAGTGAGACATGGAGAGAGAGACATGGAGGGAGACATGGAGAGAGAGTGAGACATGGAGAGAGAGACATGGAGGGAGAGACATGGAGAGAGAGTGAGACATGGAGAGAGAGAGAGACATGGAGAGAGAGAGACATGGAGAGAGAGAGACATGGAGGGAGAGATATGGAGGGAGAGACATGGAGAGAGAGAGACAGAGAGAGAGATCGGGAGAGAGAGAGAGAGAGATGGAGAGAGAGAGACATGGAGAGAGAGCAAGACATGGAGAGAGAGAGACATGGAGAGAGAGCAAGACATGGAGAGAGAGAGAGAGATGGATGGAGAGACATGGAGAGAGAGAGAGAGAGAGAGATGGAGAGAGAGACATGGAGAGAGAGACATGGAGGGAGAGACATGGAGAGAGAGAGACATGGAGGGAGAGATATGGAGGGAGAGACATGGAGAGAGAGAGACATGGAGAGAGAGACATGGAGAGAGAGAGACATGGAGAGAGAGAGACATGGAGAGAGAGACAGACATGGAGAGCGAGAGAGACATGGAGAGAGAGACAGACATGGAGAGAGAGACAGACATGGAGCGAGAGAGAGAGAGACATGGAGAGAGAGTGAGACATGGAGAGAGAGACATGGAGGGAGACGGAGAGAGAGAGAGAGACATGGAGAGAGAGTGAGACATGGAGAGAGAGACATGGAGGGAGACATGGAGAGAGAGTGAGACATGGAGAGAGAGACATGGAGGGAGACATGGAGAGAGAGAGAGAGAGAGAGAGAGATGGAGAGAGAGACATGGAGAGAGAGACATGGAGGGAGAGACATGGAGGGAGAGACATGGAGAGAGAGTGAGACATGGAGAGAGAGAGAGACATGGAGAGAGAGAGACATGGAGAGAGAGAGACATGGAGAGAGAGAGACATGGAGGGAGAGATATGGAGGGAGAGACATGGAGAGAGAGACATGGAGAGAGAGACATGGAGAGAGAGAGACAGAGAGAGAGAGAGATCGGGAGAGAGAGAGAGAGAGATGGAGAGAGAGAGACATGGAGAGAGAGCAAGACATGGAGAGAGAGACATGGAGAGAGAGCAAGACATGGAGAGAGAGAGAGAGATGGATGGAGAGACATGGAGAGAGAGTGAGACATGGAGAGAGAGACATGGAGGGAGACATGGAGAGAGAGTGAGACATGGAGAGAGAGACATGGAGGGAGACATGGAGAGAGAGAGAGAGAGAGAGAGAGATGGAGAGAGAGACATGGAGAGAGAGACATGGAGGGAGAGACATGGAGGGAGAGACATGGAGAGAGAGTGAGACATGGAGAGAGAGAGAGACATGGAGAGAGAGAGACATGGAGAGAGAGAGACATGGAGAGAGAGAGACATGGAGGGAGAGATATGGAGGGAGAGACATGGAGAGAGAGACATGGAGAGAGAGACATGGAGAGAGAGAGACAGAGAGAGAGAGAGATCGGGAGAGAGAGAGAGAGAGATGGAGAGAGAGAGACATGGAGAGAGAGCAAGACATGGAGAGAGAGACATGGAGAGAGAGCAAGACATGGAGAGAGAGAGAGAGATGGATGGAGAGACATGGAGAGAGAGAGAGAGAGATGGAGAGAGAGACATGGAGAGAGAGACGGAGGGAGAGACATGGAGAGAGACATGGAGAGAGAGTGAGACATGGAGAGAGAGAGACATGGAGAGAGAGGGAGACATGGAGAGAGAGAGGGAGACATGGAGAGAGAGAGACATGGAGGGAGAGACATGGAGGGAGAGACATGGAGGGAGAGACATGGAGAGAGAGAGACAGAGAGAGAGAGATCAGGAGAGAGAGAGAGAGAGATGGAGAGAGAGAGACATGGAGAGAGAGCAAGACATGGAGAGAGACCAAGACATGGAGAGAGAGAGAGAGAGAGATGGATGGAGAGACATGGAGAGAGAGAGAGATGGAAATAGAGAGAGAAACATGGAGAGAGAGATGGAGACAGAGAGAGACATGGAGAGAGAGAGATGGAGAGAGAAAGAGATGGAGAGAGAGAGACAGATGGGGAGAGAGAAAGAAATGGGGAGAGAGAGAGATGGAGAGATGTGGAGAGAGAGAGAGAGATGTGGAGAGAGAGAGAGAAATGGGGAGAGAGAGAAAGATGGGGAGAGAGAGATGGAGAGAGAGATATATATATATAGAGAGAGAGATGGAAATAGAGAGAGAAACATGGAGAGAGAGAGATGGAGAGAGAGAGATATGGAGAGAGAGAAATGGGGAGAGAGAGAGATGGAGGGAGAGAGATTGAGAGAGAGAGAGACATGGAGAGAGAGAGACATGGAGTGAGGGAGGGAGATGGTCTCCAGGCCATTACTATGCAACAGCTCTAAGTAGGTTGAAATGATAAGGTAATAGGAAGAGATGGCTTTACAGACATCATCGCGCTAAATTAATGTGATCACTGTGGATGGTTGCGTTCTCTCTCGGGTGAAGAATGAGAATGGTCATGTCACTGGTAAATGTGACAGAGAGGGAACTAAAGGGTTGAGGACATCCCTACTACAGTGGCTCTGTCCTTGTATACTGTACATAAACTGTGAAATGATGTGAAATGGTTTTTCTCTGTAATCATTGTTAAAACACAACAAATACAATCAAGCATAAATAATTTAAGATGAAAGTGAGCATGAAAATCAGTGTGATCAAACTACAGAACAATGGTGGAAGTGCATCTAAGAGCCTGATATACTGTAGACTACCACTAATCACACTAGAACTGTCTGATATACTGTAGACTACCACTAATCACACTAGAGCTCTCTGATATAATGTAGACTACCACTAATCACACTAGAGCTGTCTGATATAATGTAGACTACCACTAATCACACTAGAACTGTCTGATATAATGTAGACTACCACTAATCACACTAGAGCTGTCTGATATAATGTAGACTACCACTAATCACACTAGAGCTGTCTGATATACTGTAGACTACCACTAATCACACTAGAGCTCTCTGATATAATGTAGACTACCACTAATCACACTAGAGCTGTCTGATATACTGTAGACTACCACTAATCACACTAGAACTGTCTGATATACTGTAGACTACCACTAATCACACTAGAGCTCTCTGATATAATGTAGACTACCACTAATCACACTAGAGCTGTCTGATATAATGTAGACTACCACTAATCACACTAGAACTGTCTGATATAATGTAGACTACCACTAATCACACTAGAGCTCTCTGATATAATGTAGACTACCACTAATCACACTAGAGCTGTCTGATATAATGTAGACTACCACTAATCACACTAGAACTGTCTGATATAATGTAGACTACCACTAATCACACTAGAGCTGTCTGATATAATGTAGACTACCACTAATCACACTAGAACTGTCTGATATAATGTAGACTACCACTAATCACACTAGAGCTGTCTGATATAATGTAGACTACCACTAATCACACTAGAGCTGTCTGATATAATGTAGACTACCCCTAATCACACTAGAGCTGTCTGATATAATGTAGACTACCACTAATCACACTAGAGCTGTCTGATATACTGTAGACTACCACTAATCACACTAGAACTGTCTGATATAATGTAGACTACCACTAATCACACTAGAACTGTCTGATATACTGTAGACTACCACTAATCACACTAGAACTGTCTGATATAATGTAGACTACCACTAATCACACTAGAGCTCTCTGATATAATGTAGACTACCACTAATCACACTAGAGCTGTCTGATATAATGTAGACTACCACTAATCACACTAGAACTGTCTGATATAATGTAGACTACCACTAATCACACTAGAGCTCTCTGATATAATGTAGACTACCACTAATCACACTAGAGCTGTCTGATATAATGTAGACTACCACTAATCACACTAGAGCTGTCTGATATACTGTAGACTACCACTAATCACACTAGAACTGTCTGATATAATGTAGACTACCACTAATCACACTAGAGCTGTCTGATATACTGTAGACTACCACTAATCACACTAGAACTGTCTGATATAATGTAGACTACCACTAATCACACTAGAACTGTCTGATATAATGTAGACTACCACTAATCACACTAGAGCTGTCTGATATAATGTAGACTACCACTAATCACACTAGAGCTGTCTGATATAATGTAGACTACCACTAATCACACTAGAGCTGTCTGATATAATGTAGACTACCACTAATCACACTAGAGCTGTCTGATATAATGTAGACTACCACTAATCACACTAGAGCTGTCTGATATAATGTAGACTACCACTAATCACACTAGAGCTGTCTGATATAATGTAGACTACCACTAATCACACTAGAGCTGTCTGATATAATGTAGACTACCACTAATCACACTAGAACTGTCTGATATAATGTAGACTACCACTAATCACACTAGAGCTCTCTGATATAATGTAGACTACCACTAATCACACTAGAGCTGTCTGATATAATGTAGACTACCACTAATCACACTAGAACTGTCTGATATAATGTAGACTACCACTAATCACACTAGAGCTCTCTGATATAATGTAGACTACCACTAATCACACTAGAGCTGTCTGATATAATGTAGACTACCACTAATCACACTAGAGCTGTCTGATATAATGTAGACTACCACTAATCACACTAGAGCTGTCTGATATAATGTAGACTACCACTAATCACACTAGAGCTCTCTGATATAATGTAGACTACCACTAATCACACTAGAACTGTCTGATATAATGTAGACTACCACTAATCACACTAGAGCTGTCTGATATAATGTAGACTACCACTAATCACACTAGAGCTGTCTGATATAATGTAGACTACCACTAATCACACTAGAGCTGTCTGATATAATGTAGACTACCACTAATCACACTAGAGCTGTCTGATATAATGTAGACTACCACTAATCACACTAGAGCTGTCTGATATAATGTAGACTACCACTAATCACACTAGAGCTGTCTGATATAATGTAGACTACCACTAATCACACTAGAGCTGTCTGATATAATGTAGACTACCACTAATCACACTAGAGCTGTCTGATATAATGTAGACTACCACTAATCACACTAGAGCTGTCTGATATAATGTAGACTACCACTAATCACACTAGAGCTGTCTGATATAATGTAGACTACCACTAATCACACTAGAGCTCTCTGATATAATGTAGACTACCACTAATCACACTAGAACTGTCTGATATAATGTAGACTACCACTAATCACACTAGAGCTGTCTGATATAATGTAGACTACCACTAATCACACTAGAGCTCTCTGATATAATGTAGACTACCACTAATCACACTAGAACTGTCTGATATACTGTAGACTACCACTAATCACACTAGAACTGTCTGATATAATGTAGACTACCACTAATCACACTAGAACTGTCTGATATAATGTAGACTACCACTAATCACACTAGAGCTCTCTGATATAATGTAGACTACCACTAATCACACTAGAGCTGTCTGATATACTGTAGACTACCACTAATCACACTAGAACTGTCTGATATACTGTAGACTACCACTAATCACACTAGAACTGTCTGATATACTGTAGACTACCACTAATCACACTAGAGCTGTCTGATATAATGTAGACTACCACTAATCACACTAGAACTGTCTGATATACTGTAGACTACCACTAATCACACTAGAACTGTCTGATATACTGTAGACTACCACTAATCACACTAGAACTGTCTGATATACTGTAGACTACCACTAATCACACTAGAACTGTCTGATATACTGTAGACTACCACTAATCACACTAGAGCTGTCTGATATAATGTAGACTACCACTAATCACACTAGAACTGTCTGATATAATGTAGACTACCACTAATCACACTAGAACTCTCTGATATAATGTAGACTACCACTAATCACACTAGAACTGTCTGATATAATGTAGACTACCACTAATCACACTAGAGCTCTCTGATATAATGTAGACTACCACTAATCACACTAGAGCTCTCTGATATAATGTAGACTACCACTAATCACACTAGAGCTGTCTGATATAATGTAGACTACCCCTAATCACACTAGAGCTGTCTGATATAATGTAGACTACCACTAATCACACTAGAGCTGTCTGATATAATGTAGACTACCACTAATCACACTAGAACTGTCTGATATAATGTAGACTACCACTAATCACACTAGAGCTCTCTGATATAATGTAGACTACCACTAATCACACTAGAGCTGTCTGATATAATGTAGACTACCACTAATCACACTAGAGCTGTCTGATATAATGTAGACTACCACTAATCACACTAGAGCTGTCTGATATAATGTAGACTACCACTAATCACACTAGAGCTCTCTGATATAATGTAGACTACCACTAATCACACTAGAACTGTCTGATATAATGTAGACTACCACTAATCACACTAGAGCTGTCTGATATAATGTAGACTACCACTAATCACACTAGAGCTCTCTGATATAATGTAGACTACCACTAATCACACTAGAACTGTCTGATATACTGTAGACTACCACTAATCACACTAGAACTGTCTGATATAATGTAGACTACCACTAATCACACTAGAACTGTCTGATATAATGTAGACTACCACTAATCACAGTAGAGCTCTCTGATATAATGTAGACTACAACTAATCACACTAGAGCTGTCTGATATACTGTAGACTACCACTAATCACACTAGAACTGTCTGATATACTGTAGACTACCACTAATCACACTAGAACTGTCTGATATACTGTAGACTACCACTAATCACACTAGAGCTGTCTGATATAATGTAGACTACCACTAATCACACTAGAACTGTCTGATATACTGTAGACTACCACTAATCACACTAGAACTGTCTGATATACTGTAGACTACCACTAATCACACTAGAACTGTCTGATATACTGTAGACTACCACTAATCACACTAGAGCTGTCTGATATAATGTAGACTACCACTAATCACACTAGAACTGTCTGATATACTGTAGACTACCACTAATCACACTAGAACTGTCTGATATACTGTAGACTACCACTAATCACACTAGAACTGTCTGATATACTGTAGACTACCACTAATCACACTAGAGCTGTCTGATATAATGTAGACTACCACTAATCACACTAGAACTGTCTGATATAATGTAGACTACCACTAATCACACTAGAACTCTCTGATATAATGTAGACTACCACTAATCACACTAGAACTGTCTGATATAATGTAGACTACCACTAATCACACTAGAGCTCCCTGATATAATGTAGACTACCACTAATCACACTAGAGCTCTCTGATATAATGTAGACTACCACTAATCACACTAGAGCTGTCTGATATAATGTAGACTACCCCTAATCACACTAGAGCTGTCTGATATAATGTAGACTACCACTAATCACACTAGAGCTGTCTGATATAATGTAGACTACCACTAATCACACTAGAGCTGTCTGATATAATGTAGACTACCACTAATCACACTAGAGCTGTCTGATATAATGTAGACTACCACTAATCACACTAGAGCTGTCTGATATAATGTAGACTACCACTAATCACACTAGAGCTGTCTGATATAATGTAGACTACCACTAATCACACTAGAGCTGTCTGATATAATGTAGACTACCACTAATCACACTAGAGCTGTCTGATATAATGTAGACTACCACTAATCACACTAGAGCTGTCTGATATAATGTAGACTACCACTAATCACACTAGAGCTGTCTGATATAATGTAGACTACCACTAATCACACTAGAGCTGTCTGATATAATGTAGACTACCACTAATCACACTAGAGCTGTCTGATATAATGTAGACTACCACTAATCACACTAGAGCTGTCTGATATAATGTAGACTACCACTAATCACACTAGAGCTGTCTGATATAATGTAGACTACCACTAATCACACTAGAGCTGTCTGATATAATGTAGACTACCACTAATCACACTAGAGCTGTCTGATATAATGTAGACTACCACTAATCACACTAGAGCTGTCTGATATAATG
Source organism: Oncorhynchus kisutch (assembly GCF_002021735.2). Taxonomy (NCBI): domain Eukaryota; kingdom Metazoa; phylum Chordata; class Actinopteri; order Salmoniformes; family Salmonidae; genus Oncorhynchus; species Oncorhynchus kisutch. Next base: position 3,647,181 of record NC_034190.2, on the reverse strand, counting down.
TAGACTACCACTAATCACACTAGAGCTGTCTGATATAATGTAGACTACCACTAATCACACTAGAGCTGTCTGATATAATGTAGACTACCACTAATCACACTAGAGCTGTCTGATATAATGTAGACTACCACTAATCACACTAGAGCTGTCTGATATAATGTAGACTACCACTAATCACACTAGAGCTCTCTGATATAATGTAGACTACCACTAATCACACTAGAGCTGTCTGATATAATGTAGACTACCACTAATCACACTAGAGCTCTCTGATATAATGTAGACTACCACTAATCACACTAGAGGCCACTCTCTCTGTAACTTACTATCACTATTTCTAAATTGCTAAAACACATTTTCTGAAACCTTGCTCCATTTCCTGAAAACATTAAACCTCATCTTCAAGCACTATTTACATAACCTCTGTGTTACGGTTTTCTTGTGGTGGAAGAGAGTCGGACCAAAATGCAGCGTGGTATTCTTGATACATGTTTAATGACGATGAAAAAAACTAACAATACAAAACAACAAACGTAACGTGAAAACCTATACAGCCTATCTGGTGCAAACAAACACAGAGACAGGAACAATCACCCACAAAACACTCAAAGAATATGGCTGCCTAAATATGGTTCCCAATCAGAGACAAGGATAAACACCTGCCTCTGATTGAGAACCACTTCAGGCAACCATAGACTATGCTAGAAAACCCCACTAAGCCACAATCCCAATACGTACGAAAAACCCCAAGACAAAACACACCACATAAAAAACCCATGTCACACCCTGGCCTGACCAAATAAATAAAGAAAACACAAAATACTAAGACCAGGGCGTGACAGACCCCCCCCCCCCCCCCCCCCCCCCCCAAGGTGCAGACTCCCGGCTGCACACCTAAACCCATAGGGGAGGGTCCGGGTGGGCATCTGTCCACGGTGGCGGCTCCGGCTCGGGACGTGGACCCCACTTCAACAAAGTCTTAGTCCCCTGGTAACGCGTCCTTTGATTGACGAACCTCGCCGCCGACCTTGGCCTAGTAACCCTCGCCAAGGACCCCACTGGACTGAGGGGCAGCTCGGGACTGAGAGGAAACTCGGCACTGAGAGGAAACTCAGGCAGGTAGTTGGATCTGTCAGATCCTGGCTGGCTGGTGGTTCTGGCAGATCCTGGCTGACTGGTGGTTCCGGCAGATCCTGGCTGACTGGCAGATCCTGGCTGACTGGCGGATCCTGGCTGAATGCCGGATCTGGAAGATTCTGGCTGACTGGCGGAACCTGGCTGAATGGTGGATCTGGAAGATTCTGGCTGACTGGCGGCTCTGGCTGCTCCATGCAGACTGGCAGCTCTGAACAGGCAGGAGACTCCAGCAGTGCTGTAGAAGAGAAAGGCTCTGGCAGCGCTGAACAGGCGGGAGACTCCGGCAGCGCTGGAGAGGAGGAAGGCTCTGACAGCGCTAGACAGGCGAGGCGCACTGTTGGCCTGATGAGTGGTGCTGGCGGTACTGGGCCGAGAACACGCACAGGAAGCCTGGTGCGGGGAGCTGCCACCGGAGGACTGGTGTGTGGAGGTGCACAGGAGTCCTGGTGCGTGAGGCTGGCACAATCTTCACCAGCCGACTAACACGCACCTCAGGACGAGTATGGAGCGCTGACCCAGGTGCCATCAAATCCCAGACACGCTCCGTCGGGCAAATTCCGTGCCTAAAGCACCAACACAGCAACTCCCTCATAACTCTCTCCTCCAATTTCCCCATTAACTCCTTCACAGTCTCTGAACCCTGACTCTGCCACACTCTCCCTGAAGGTGAAGGAGAGTCGGACCAAAATGCAGCGTGGTATTCTTCATGTTTAATGACGATGGAAAAAAAAACTATACAAAAACAACAAACGTAACGTGAAAACCTATACAGCCATCTTTTTTATTTTATAAAAAATTATACTTTATTACCTTCAATACCATTCATTCTTTATAACTCAATGTTCATACATACTCCAATAAAGGTAGTTTAATTTAACTAAACAAAAACCCCAAACAAAACCTCAGGGGAGCATCTTCCCTCCCCGTCACCCTACAAACTACCTTTCCCTATCTCCCTGTCCCTAATCTATCCCCTTACAAATCTAAATGACACCCAGCCCTAAACCCCCCTTCCACCTCTCCCGAGCAGCATGCTGCCCCCACTTCCTCTCCTCCCTCTTCATCCTCCCCCTCAAATCTCCTTCCACCCTCCTCACTATCCCTTCCACCCCCCAATCTCTCCCTGTCTTCACCATGTTCTGCCTGGCTTCCCACAGCCCCCGTTTAAAGAGACTCATGAGAAGCCAGAGCAGAAACCTGTCCCTATCCGTCCCTCTCGCTCTCCCTACACCTCTCTCTAACCTGGCCCACGTCAATACAAAATCCCCCCTTACCAAACCTAACAACACCCGTGCCCTAGCCCATACTACTCCGGCAAAGGCACAGTCCCAAAAGACATGGCGCACAGTCTCCTCCCTACCACAAGAGGATCATGGACAGGTGGGGGATTGCACCAAACTATACCTATACATGATGGAACGTACCGGCAAGCACTTATGGAGGCTCAACCAATTCAGGTCCTTGAGCCTGTTGTCCAGACCCCGCACCTGCACTCCCTCCCAGACCACTTCCGAGATGCCCACTACAGGCGCCGGACTCCCTGCCTTTCTGACCTCCTCGTACAGGTGCCTGTGATCTAAACCTACTCGGGCAACTTCAACCTCAGGGTGTGCAAGCAGCCACTTGGCCGCATGACCAAAGTGCCACGGCAGCTGTTCCGCCCGAGGACCCGTGTTAGACCACACCATTACGCTTCACGCCTGATACGAGAAGAACACCCGCAGGAGGTAACCGGACGGGTGTATCACTGGATGAGCAAGCTCCGTTAACAAGAAAGAAACAAAAATTGTGTCCAGCTTGAGGGGGAAATGTGGTACCCCCCTACCTCCCTCCCCGATGGGACAGAGCATGCGTGCCCTGGCGACCCACTCGGACCTGCCACTCCACATGAACTGAAACACAAGCCTCACTAGAGGGCTCCTCAGACAAGCCGGCAATGGGTAGATGTACGCCAAATACAAAAGAGACGGCAACACATCCACCTTTAGGACCAGGACTTTGCCCATAAAAGACAAATACCTAGCCTTCCACATTGCTAGCTTCCTCTGTACCACTGCGATACGCATGTTCCAGTTCAGCGTCGCTGAGCCGGAGGTCTCAAAATGGACCCCGAGAATCCTCAGGGCCCCCTCACAGAGAGATAACCCCCCGGGCACATCCGTTCTACCGCGCCATCTACCGAAAAACTTGACGGAAGACTTTGCATGGTTCAGAACCGCTCCCGACGCTCGGGTGAAATCCCCAAAGATGGCAAGGGACCTTGTCAGGCACGAGTCCTTGCACAGCAGCAAGGAAGTGTCGTCGGCGTACTGCGTCATCTTAACACGCAGCCCACCACTTCCAGGGATCAACAAGCCTTCCACCCCTGTGTCTGCCCTAATGGCAGCCCCCAGAGGCTCCATGTACAGAACGAAGAGGAGAGCCGAGAGTGGGCACCCCTGCCTGACCCCAGACGAGAGGTCAAAAACGTCACCCAAGTGACTATTTACACTAACTCGGCACCCCGCTCCGACATATAATGTACGAATCCATCCTATGAACTTCTCCCCAAATCCTAATCGACCTAACACTCTGAATAAAAAGGATCTATTCACGCGATCAAAGGCTTTCGCCTGATCTAGCGCTGCTACCATTAAAGGCAGTCCTCTATCTTCAACCCAAGCGATAGAGTCCCTGATTAACTGTAGGTTCCATCTAATAGAGCGGCCCTCTACCCCGCACGTCTGATCCTCATGAACGACGTAGGGAAGGGCTGTGCGCAACCGGTCTGCTAAAACCTTTGCAAGTAGCTTGTAATCTACGCACAGCATGGTCAATGGCCGCCAGTTGCCAAGGTCTGTTACTTCCCCCTTCTTATATAAAAGTGACAGCACACCAACAGCCATTGATCCCCCCGGGACCCCCGTCTCAAGGATGGCCTTCAAGACTTCGAGGACCACTGGTCCAAGTATACCCCAAAACTTGAGATAAAACTCAGCCGGCAGCCCATCCATCCCAGGCACCTTCCCTTTTCCCATCCTCCTAAGAGCGCTCTCAACCTCTTCTAGTGAAATCTGGGCCTCCATCACTTCTCTAATGTCCTCCGGCAACCGCCTGGACAAGTGTTCTAAAAACACATTTCCCTGCTCTACATCTATTTCCCTTTCCTTAAATAAACCTTGGAAATGATCAGTTGTCACCCTGACCTTATCCTCTGGTTCTCTAACTATACTACCATTTTCTTCCCTAATGCCATGCATTACCTTCCTACTCTGTCTGGCCCTAACCGACTTAAAGAACATAGCGGAACAAGTCTCATTGTGTTCTAGAAAGCCACTATGCGCACGCTCCAGGAAAGCTCGAGCCTTCCGCTCCTGCAACTCCCTGAGCTGCGCCTTTAGGGTAGCGGATCTCTCCCAGTCAAACGACCCGCCGAGGTTGCCTGCCTCATACTCGAGTTCAATTAACCTTTGGATACGATCCACCTCCCTCCTCTCCTCCCTTTTTTTCCTCTTGCAATACCCTATTATAAAAGCCCTAATCCTCACCTTAACTAATTCCCACCACTCTAACACCCCCTCGCACATGGACCGGAGGCCTTCAAGCCTCCAAAAGAAATCATAAAACCTGTCAACAAAAGCCTGCTCCTCAAGCACATCCCGATCTAACTTCCAGTACCCCCTACCAAAGAGGCAGACTGGAGACCCCACCTGCAGGAGCACCCCGTCGTGATCCGAAAAGAAAACAGGCAACAGCCGCCCAGACAACTTACCCAAAGACCTGGGTACAAAAATATAGTCGAGCCTCCGCTCAACCCCCCTGGAGTTGCGCCATGTAGGACCGGCCATTTTCGGAGTAGTGTGCAGACCACCATCAACCAGACCATGGCAAGCCATTAGCCTGGTAATGGCGCCTGCACTGCTATCCCCCCCTATTCCTAAATCTGTATTAAAATCCCCCCCTATCACTAATTTCCTATTTGTGACACACAGGGGCGTCAGACAGTCCACCATCTCCCTCCTGTCTGCCACCACCTGTGGCCCATACACCACCACTAATCTAAATTTACAATCCCTTATCGTGACATCCACCCCTATAACCCTCCCCTGCATTACCACAAAAGAATCCTCCACTTTTACCTCCCTGTGCCCACACAAAATCCCTACCCCCGATGAGTGCACCCCCCCAATACCCCAAACCGACTCCCCCTTGTCCCACTCCCTCTTAAACCTACTAACATCCCCTCCATCCCTCAGGTGAACCTCCTGTAAAAAACAAAAATCAAACCCCACACCCTCCAAATAACTAAAAACCGCCCTCCTCTTAACAAAATCCCTTAAACCCCTTACATTTAAAGTAACAAAAGTAAAATTAGACCCCATGAAAGAATCAAATAAAAACATGTAATACACTCAAATTCTAAACCCAGACAGAAAAAAACAAAAACAGGAGACTCACCCGATGCTCCCCTGCTCCATATCTACCGGTGAAAACACCATCCGTACTCCCGACATCCCCCCCACTTCCTCCATCTCACCAACCCAGGATGCAGGAATAGTGTTTGGCTCCGGGGTGCCCTGCACCCTGGGTCTACCCCCACAATCCTCCCCCTCCCCAGTGCTGCAGCTGGATTGGAAAAAAATCGGGGAGGCTGAGTCCCCAAACAAAAAACTCCCCACCTCCTCCTGTACCCAGTCCTGAGTCTTGTTAGGTGTGTCCCCACCCAACAGAAGTTGAGGGCCTGGGGAAACCAGCAGCAACCCAGAGGTTTCTCCCACCCCCATCACTCTCTTGGCCATCCCCTCCCTCTCACTGTCGGCCAATCGCACCCTCCTCTTCATTCTCTTCTTTGGTGATGGCGGTAGTGGAGAGATACCACCCTCCCCCCCCACCAGCTCCTCCACCATACCCCTCATCTCTTCCACCAGGGCACTTTCCCCCCAGTCCACTTGCTCTTCCACCGTCTCCTTCTCCAACACTCCTCCCTCGCTTTCTTCTCTCTCATGCTCCTCCACTCGGTTGCCTTCTTCCGCCGCTTTTCCTGGTTCTCCTACTCCCGTGCCTTCCGTTTCCTTCTCTCTTCCATCCGCCGCTTCTTGCTCCTCCTCCTTCCTTGCGGCCTTCCCCTCTGGACCTGTACTCTGGTCATGAGGCTTGCTTCCTTCCCCCCCTCTTCTTCCCCCATCCCCCGCTCCTGCTCCCCCCCCAGCCGCAGACGCATATGACCTCTGACGAGCCGGGCACCCCCGCCACAGGTGTGCTGACGAGCCACACCCGTGGCACGCCTTAGGCTTGTCACAATCCTTCGCCTCGTGTTCCTCAGATCCACAAAATCTGCATTTTCTTGTGCTGCACGAGGCGAATATGTGGCCGTAGGCCATACAGCGCCTGCAAAATGGGGGCTGACGTGTATAAAACAACGTCCCCCTGTCAGCCCCTAGGGAGAACATAGCAGGAGGATGGAGGTAGCCACCATGTCCCTTTGGGTCCTCTCTGAGGAGGGCCTGGAAGCCTCTCCTCCCATTCCAAAACCCAAGGGAGTCTTTGAGGTGCCTTGCTGAGGAGACGTTATCCATGTATCTCCCCAGAAAGGCCCTCACCTCTTCATCCTTAACGTATGGGTTGTAAATGTTGACAGTTACAACCCTAAAGTTATTCTTCGCCAGGCTTGTTATTTCATAGTGGCTCATCGGCCTCTCGCCTCCCACTGCTCTTGCCCTTCTCAGGATATCATCGTGTTTCTCCTCTGTATATAGTGCCACGTCGTATGCTCCCTCCAACGAGTTGCCTTGGAAACAAAACACGTCCTTCACCGTCAGCTTTAGAATCCCCATCAATATTATCCTTCCAAAAGTTTCCCGTCCTAAAGGCTCCAACTCCTTTTCCTTCCAAGCAAAACGAATCGTGTTGGCCAGCCCAATCCCAGGGACCGACCGTGTTGATGTATTTAGCACCATCTCCACAAGGAGAATGGCGCCCCGTTCTCTTCTCTTCTCTTCTCTTCTCTTCCAAAACAATGAAAAAAGAAAATCCAAAGTGACTGCGCCAATTTTTTTTAATAAAAAATAATTTATTATCTTCAATACCATTCATTCTTTACAACTCATAATTTTCATACATACTCAAATAATGGTATTTTAATTTAACTAATCATAAACCCCAAACAAAACCTCAGGGGAGCATCTTCCCTCCCGTCACCCTACAAAATACCTTTCCCTATCTCCCCATCCCTAATCTATCCCCTTACAAATCTAAATGACACCCAGCCCTAAACCCCCCTTCCACCTCTCCCGAGCAGCATGCTGCCCCCACTTCCTCTCCTCCCTCTTCATCCTCCCCCTCAAATCTCCTTCCACCCTCCTCACTATCCCTTCCACCCCCCAATCTCTCCCTGTCTTCACCATGTTCTGCCTGGCTTCCCACAGCCCCCGTTTAAAGAGACTCATGAGAAGCCAGAGCAGAAACCTGTCCCTATCCGTCCCTCTCGCTCTCCCTACACCTCTCTCTAACCTGGCCCACGTCAATACAAAATCCCCCCTTACCAAACCTAACAACACCCGTGCCCTAGACCATACTACTCCGGCAAAGGCACAGTCCCAAAAGACATGGCGCACAGTCTCCTCCCTGCCACAAGAGGATCTTGGACAGGTGGGGGATTGCACCAAACTATACCGGTACATGATGGAACGTACCGGCAAGCACCTATGGAGGCTCAACCAATTCAGGTCCTTGAGCCTGTTGTCCAGACCCCGCGTCTGCACTCCCTCCCAGACCACTTCCGAGATGCCCACTACAGGCACCGGACTCCCTGCCTTTCTGGCCTCCTCGTACAGGTGCCTGTGATCTAAACCTACTCGGGCAACTTCAACCTCAGGGTGCGCACGCAGCCACTTGGCCGCATGACCAAAGTGCCACGGCAGCTGTTCTGCCCGAGGACCCGTGTTAGACCACACCATTATGCTTCTCGCCTGATATGAGAAGAACACCCGCAGGAGGTAACCGGATGGGTGTATCACTGGATGAGCAAGCTCCGTTAACAAGAAAGAAACAAAAATTGTGTCCAGCTTGAGGGGGAAATGTGGTACCCCCCTACCTCCCTCCCCGATGGGACAGATCATGCGCGCCCTGGCGACCCACTCGCACCTGCCACTCCACATGAACTGAAACACAAGCCTCACTAGAGGCCTCCTCAGACAAGCCGGCAATGGGTAGATGTACGCCAAATACAAAAGAGACGGCAACACATCCACCTTTAGGACCAGGACTTTGCCCATAAAAGACAAATACCTAGCCTTCCACATTGCTAGCTTCCTCTGTACCACTGCGATACGCATGTTCCAGTTCAGCGTCGCTGAGCCGGAGGTCTCAAAATGGACTCCGAGAATCCTCAGGGCCCCCTCACAGAGAGATAACCCCCCGGGCACATCCGTTCTACCACGCCATCTACCGAAAAACTTGACGGAAGACTTTGCATGGTTCAGAACCGCTCCCGACGCTCGGGTGAAATCCCCAAAGATGGCAAGGGACCTTGTCAGGCACGAGTCCTTGCACAGCAGCAAGGAAGTGTCGTCGGCGTACTGCGTCATCTTAACACGCAGCCCACCACTTCCAGGGATCAACAAGCCTTCCACCCCTGTGTCTGCCCTAATGGCAGCCCCCAGAGGCTCCATGTACAGAACGAAGAGGAGAGCCGAGAGTGGGCACCCCTGCCTGACCCCAGACGAGAGGTCAAAAACGTCACCCAAGTGACTATTTACACTAACTCGGCACCCCGCTCCGACATATAATGTACGAATCCATCCTACGAACTTCTCCCCAAATCCTAATCGACCTAACACTCTGAATAAAAAGGATCTATTCACGCGATCAAAGGCTTTCGCCTGATCTAGCGCTGCTACCATTAAAGGCAGTCCTCTATCTTCAACCCAAGCGATGGAGTCCCTGATTAACTGTAGGTTCCATCTAATAGAGCGGCCCTCTACCCCGCACGTCTGATCCTCATGAACGACGTAGGGAAGGGCTGTGCGCAACCGGTCTGCTAAAACCTTTGCAAGTAGCTTGTAATCTACGCACAGCATGGTCAATGGCCGCCAGTTGCCAAGGTCTGTTACTTCCCCCTTCTTATATAAAAGTGACAGCACACCAACAGCCATTGATCCCCCCGGGACCCCCGTCTCAAGGATGGCCTTCAAGACTTCGAGGACCACTGGTCCAAGTATACCCCAAAACTTGAGATAAAACTCAGCCGGCAGCCCATCCATCCCAGGCACCTTCCCTTTTCCCATCCTCCTAAGAGCGCTCTCAACCTCTTCTAGTGAAATCTGGGCCTCCATCACTTCTCTAATGTCCTCCGGCAACCGCCTGGACAAGTGTTCTAAAAACACATTTCCCTGCTCTACATCTATTTCCCTTTCCTTAAATAAACCTTGGAAATGATCAGTTGTCACCCTGACCATATCCTCTGGTTCTCTAACTATACTACCATTTTCTTCCCTAATGCCATGCATTACCTTCCTACTCTGTCTGGCCCTAACCGACTTAAAGAACATAGCGGAACAAGTCTCATTGTGTTCTAGAAAGCCACTATGCGCACGCTCCAGGAAAGCTCGAGCCTTCCGCTCCTGCAACTCCCTGAGCTGCGCCTTTAGGGTAGCGGATCTCTCCCAGTCAAACGACCCGCCGAGGTTGCCTGCCTCATACTCGAGTTCAATTAACCTTTGGATACGATCCACCTCCCTCCTCTCCTCCCTTTTTTTCCTCTTGCAATACCCTATTATAAAAGCCCTAATCCTCACCTTAACTAATTCCCACCACTCTAACACCCCCCTCGCACATGGACCGGAGGCCTTCAAGCCTCCAAAAGAAATCATAAAACCTGTCAACAAAAGCCTGCTCCTCCAGCACATCCCGATCTAACTTCCAGTACCCCCTACCAAAGAGGCAGACTGGAGACCCCACCTGCAGGAGCACCCCGTCGTGATCCGAAAAGAAAACAGGCAACAGCCGCCCAGACAACTTACCCAAAGACCTGGGTACAAAAATATAGTCGAGCCTCCGCTCAACCCCCCTGGAGTTGCGCCATGTAGGACCGGCCATTTTCGGAGTAGTGTGCAGACCACCATCAACCAGACCATGGCAAGCCATTAGCCTGGTAATGGCGCCTGCACTGCTATCCCCCCCTATTCCTAAATCTGTATTAAAATCCCCCCCTATCACTAATTTCCTATTTGTGACACACAGGGGCGTCAGACAGTCCACCATCTCCCTCCTGTCTGCCACCACCTGTGGCCCATACACCACCACTAATCTAAATTTACAATCCCTTATCGTGACATCCACCCCTATAACCCTCCCCTGCATTACCACAAAAGAATCCTCCACTTTTACCTCCCTGTGCCCACACAAAATCCCTACCCCCGATGAGTGCACCCCCCCAATACCCCAAACCGACTCCCCCTTGTCCCACTCCCTCTTAAACCTACTAACATCCCCTCCATCCCTCAGGTGAACCTCCTGTAAAAAACAAAAATCAAACCCCACACCCTCCAAATAACTAAAAACCGCCCTCCTCTTAACAAAATCCCTTAAACCCCTTACATTTAAAGTAACAAAAGTAAAATTAGACCCCATGAAAGAATCAAATAAAACATGTAATACACTCAAATTCTAAACCCAGACAGAAAAAAACAAAAACAGGAGACTCACCCGATGCTCCCCTGCTCCATATCTACCGGTGAAAACACCATCCGTACTCCCGACATCCCCCCCCTCTTCCTCCATCTCACCAACCCAGGATGCAGGAAAAGTGTTTGGCTCCGGGGTGCCCTGCACCCTGGGTCTACCCCCACAATCCTCCCCCTCCCCAGTGCTGCAGCTGGATTGGAAAAAAATCGGGGAGGCTGAGTCCCCAAACAAAAAACTCCCCACCTCCTCCTGTACCCAGTCCTGAGTCTTGTTAGGTGTGTCCCCACCCAACAGAAGTTGAGGGCCTGGGGAAACCAGCAGCAACCCAGAGGTTTCTCCCACCCCCATCACTCTCTTGGCCATCCCCTCCCTCTCACTGTCGGCCAATCGCACCCTCCTCTTCATTCTCTTCTTTGGTGATGGCGGTAGTGGAGAGATACCACCCTCCCCCCCCACCAGCTCCTCCACCATACCCCTCATCTCTTCCACCAGGGCACTTTCCCCCCAGTCCACTTGCTCTTCCACCGTCTCCTTCTCCAACACTCCTCCCTCGCTTTCTTCTCTCTCATGCTCCTCCACTCGGTTGCCTTCTTCCGCCGCTTTTCCTGGTTCTCCTACTCCCGTGCCTTCCGTTTCCTTCTCTCTTCCATCCGCCGCTTCTTGCTCCTCCTCCTTCCTTGCGGCCTTCCCCTCTGGACCTGTACTCTGGTCATGAGGCTTGCTTCCTTCCCCCCCTCTTCTTCCCCCATCCCCTGCTCCTGCTCCCCCCCCAGCCGCAGACGCATATGACCTCTGACGAGCCGGGCACCCCCGCCACAGGTGTGCTGACGAGCCACACCCGTGGCACGCCTTAGGCTTGTCACAATCCTTCGCCTCGTGTTCCTCAGATCCACAAAATCTGCATTTTCTTGTGCTGCACGAGGCGAATATGTGGCCGTAGGCCATACAGCGCCTGCAAAATGGGGGCTGACGTGTATAAAACAACGTCCCCCTGTCAGCCCCTAGGGAGAACATAGCAGGAGGATGGAGGTAGCCACCATGTCCCTTTGGGTCCTCTCTGAGGAGGGCCTGGAAGCCTCTCCTCCCATTCCAAAACCCAAGGGAGTCTTTGAGGTGCCTTGCTGAGGAGACGTTATCCATGTATCTCCCCAGAAAGGCCCTCACCTCTTCATCCTTAACGTATGGGTTGTAAATGTTGACAGTTACAACCCTAAAGTTATTCTTCGCCAGGCTTGTTATTTCATAGTGGCTCATCGGCCTCTCGCCTCCCACTGCTCTTGCCCTTCTCAGGATATCATTGTGTTTCTCCTCTGTATATAGTGCCACGTCGTATGCTCCCTCCAACGAGTTGCCTTGGAAACAAAACACGTCCTTCACCGTCAGCTTTAGAATCCCCATCAATATTATCCTTCCAAAAGTTTCCCGTCCTAAAGGCTCCAACTCCTTTTCCTTCCAAGCAAACCGAATCGTGTTGGCCAGCCCAATCCCAGGGACCGACCGTGTTGATGTATTTAGCACCATCTCCGCAAGGAGAATGGCGCTCGTTCTCTTCTCTTCCAAAACAATGAAAAAAGAAAATCCAAAGTGACTGAGCCTATTCTGGTGCAAACAAACACAGAGACAGGAACAATCACCCACGAAACACTCAAAGAATATGGCTGCCTAAATATGGTTCCCAATCAGAGACAACGATAAACACCTGCCTCTGATTGAGAACCACTTCAGGCAACCATAGACTATGCTAGAAAACCCCACTAAGCCACAATCCCAATACGTACGAAAAACCCCAAGACAAAACACACCACGTAAATAACCCATGTCACACCCTGGCCTGACCAAATAAAGAAAGAAAACACAAAATACTGAGACCAGGGCGTGACACTCTGACTCCTCTTGCAAAATGAAACATTCGCCTCAAAACAGTTTTACTTGTGTTCAAAATCAAACACTGCTCTCAAATCATAAACAAAGTGATCAAAATGATATACACTCTCAAGCAGTCAGTAAACAGCAGTCAGTAAACAGCAGTCAGTAAACAGTCAGTAAACAGCAGTCAGTAAACAATACACCGAAAAATAGTAAACACATTGTTCAAAACATACAATTCTCAGGGAGAAGTACATTTTTAATTTAAAAAAATATTAATATTTTTCCGTCATTGTCCTTTGATGAACGAAAAACATGTTCTATCATAGTAGCTCAAAATGTATCATAAATTACTACTCTGCTTTGCTCTTTGCAATTTTGTGTTTTGTTCTTCCTCCTCCTTGTACCCCTATTTGTACAGTACTGTACCCTGTATCTCACAAACGTGTCCTTTGTCTCTGTGATACTGTAATTCTTGTTCTTTGTTGATATGAACCTACAACCAGTCAAAATCTATTGAGCAGTCTGTACTGTTAAATGGAAAGCACAATGTTCAGGGCCATACTATTTGTCCATTGTACAGTATACAGCCTACAATGCACTGTACTACAGTATCCATTTTCAGACTTTCTCCTTCCCACCTTCAACAACCTGTTTGCTCTCTGAACTGGCTGATATTGGTTGTGTCGCATCCTTTCAAACAGGTTAAATCCATGTTGAGTGGTTGTGTTCAATCAATGACATGTGTTCTCTATTTGTATTTGATTGTTGCCACTTGTGTTTACCAGTATGGATGACATGTGCATTAGAGTGCAGAATGTGTTTACCAGTATGGATGACATGTGCATTAGAGTGCAGAATGTGTTTACCAGTATGGATGACATGTGCATTAGAGTGCAGAATGTGTTTACCAGTATGGATGACATGTGCATTAGAGTGCAGAATGTGTTTACCAGTATGGATGACATGTGCATTAGAGTGCAGAATGTGTTTACCAGTATGGATGACATGTGCATTAGAGTGCAGAATGTGTTTACCAGTATGGATGACATGTGCATTAGAGTGCAGAATGTGTTTACCAGTATGGATGACATGTGCATTAGAGTGCAGAATGAGTTTTGAGAATGAGAATGTGTTTAGAGTTTTGCTGAAAAGTCTAAGTGAGATCTGCAAATTGTGTTTTACCATGTGAAATGGTTTAAGGTTTTGACAACAGACTGCATAATTAGCTAAATGAGTCCAGGCAACTGAGAACTTTGTTCAGCCAATAGGTTTTAGTGTTTTAGCAATTGAGAAAAACTGTAATCCTTAAGAGTCTAAGCCGGAGGGGGGATCTAGTTAGCTAAGGGAGTGTATTTTGAGAATAGACAAACCTCTCTGAAATGAAAATGGATGGCCCTCCCTTCGGCAGAATATACTTGGCCTAAACCCTCCCTGAACGCTTGAACAAAAAAAACAAGTGGGCCTCCCCTTTACCCCAAAGAAAAATTAAAAACACAAAGTGGAAAGCAGAGAACATGTCTACCGTTTCCCTCACTACTTCTAGGACAGACCAGAGCCTTAGATATGTAGTTTTAGAAACTGTTCTTCGTGCTTGTAACTATGGCAACACAGGGATGCCGATTGAGGACAGGGGGCTGCGGGACAGAAAGTTGTGGGTTCGCAAACTAACGTGAACAAGAGAAGGAGGTGGAAAGATATTCTTTATAGTTGAAGCATTGCGTGAATCTATCATCGTATTTGCAGGTCCGAGGAAAAAATAGCCTTTTATAAATAGCTTTTTATAAATATTTCATGCAATTCTAGGTCATTTTACATGTTAGTGGCCTATGTGTTGATATTATCTTCTAGCCATCGCCGATCCACCTTTCATTTTCCATTTGTTTTGTTTTGTCTTCCCACACACACCTGGTTTCAATCCCATCAATTACATGTTGTGTATTTAACCCTCGTTTCCCCCTCATGTCCTTGTCCGGTATTGTTGATTGTAAGAGTTTGTCCCCGTTATGTCTGGCGTATGAAGGGTTTCATCCCCGTTATGTCTGGCGTACGAAGGGTTTCGTCCCCGTTATGTCTGGCGTACGAAGGGTTTCGTCCCCGTTATGTCTGGAGTGCGAAGGGTTTCGTCCCCGTTATGTCTGGAGTGTGAAGGGTTTCGTCCCCGTTATGTCTGTAGTGTGAAGGGTTTCGTCCCCATTATGTCTGGCGTACGAAGGGTTTCGTCCCCGTTATGTCTGGCGGACGAAGGGTTTCGTCCCCGTTATGTCTGGCGTACGAAGGGTTTCGTCCCCGTTATGTCTGGAGTGTGAAGGGTTTCGTCCCCATTATGTCTGGCGTATGAAGGGTTTCCGTCCCCGTTATGTCTGGCGTACGAAGGGTTTCGTCCCCGTTATGTCTGGCGTGTGAAGGGTTTCGTCCCCGTTATGTCTGGCGTACGAAGGGTTTCGTCCCCGTTATGTCTGGAGTGTGAAGGGTTTCGTCCCTGTTATGTCTGGAGTGTGAAGGGTTTCGTCCCCGTTATGTCTGGCGTGTGAAGGGTTTCGTCCCCATTATGTCTGGCGTATGAAGGGTTTCGTCCCTGTTATGTCTGGCGTACGAAGGGTTTCGTCCCCGTTATGTCTGGAGTGTGAAGGGTTTCGTCCCCATTATTTCTGGCGTATGAAGGGTTTCGTCCCCGTTATGTCTGGCGTACGAAGGGTTTCGTCCCCGTTATGTCTGGAGTGTGAAGGGTTTCGTCCCTGTTATGTCTGGTGTGTGAAGGGTTTCGTCCCCGTTATGTCTGGCGTGTGAAGGGTTTCGTCCCCGTTATGTCTGGCGTGTGAAGTGTTTCGTCCGTATTTATTTATAGTTTTTTGTTCACAGTGATTTGTATTAGAAACTGCGCCGTTGTAACAGTCGTTGCTCTCCTGCGCCTGACTTCTCTGCGGTCAGTACGGGTCAGCAGGAGTATGTACCCCGGGTATAGTCAGTAAGCACCCATTACAGAATACCGGACCAACCTTATGTAGTCAGCAGGAGCAGGTACCCCGGGTATAGTCAGTACGCACCCATTACAGAATACCGGACCAAACTTATGGAGTCAGCAGGAGCAGGTACCCCGGGTATAGTCAGTACGCACCCATTACAGAATACCGGACCAAACCTATGGAGTCAGCAGGAGCAGGTACCCCGGGTATAGTCAGTAGGCACCCATTACAGAATACCGGACCAAACTTATGGAGTCAGCAGGAGCAGGTACCCCGGGTATAGTCAGTACGCACCCATTACAGAATACCGGACCAAACTTATGGAGTCAGCAGGAGCAGGTACCCGGGTATAGTCAGTACGCACCCATTACAGAATACCGGACCAAACTTATGGAGTCAGCAGGAGCAGGTACCCGGGTATAGGGGTGGAGGAGCGTGAGCACGCAGTAATGGTGCATTTAAAGATTAAAATCTCATTTTTCTGGTAAAAATAGTTATACATTGCTGAAGTGTCGCCACTTCTGAGGACACAAGCTCCAGCACACAGTACAAATATGATACATTCACGTGATGTATTTTCAACTAACATGTTTTGAAATTACATGTGTGTTTCAGATACAGTATAAATCTAATTTTAAAATGACTAACTATAAGATTTCAACTTCCTTAGTATTGTAAGAATACATATTTGCATATGTGCATTTTATTTTCTGAACGTGTCTTGATTAAAACATATTTCCCTCGTCGCTGTGAACGTCTCACAGAGGTTTCCTGAAATCGTTAGAGACTCGTGTTCATCTCACATTTATATTGTCCATCTATGACAAACAAAAACATGTTCTGTTTAAAATCTTTGAATTATTTTAGATTAATGGCTATAAATTGATCTCTGATAGTGGTGTCATCACTGTAACACAATCTCCTTCTAGCTACCATACAGTTAGTGTTTGTTTAGCTAACAGATACCATACAGTTAGTGTTTGTTTAACTAACAGATACCATACAGTTAGTGTTTGTTTAACTAACAGATACCATACAGTTAGTGTTTGTTTAACTAATAGATACCATACAGTTAGTGTTTGTTTAGCTAACAGATACCATACAGTTAGTGTTTGTTTAGCTAACAGTTAGATAGCATACAGTTATTGTTTGTTTAGCTAACAGTTAGATACCATAGAGTTAGTGTCACGACTCCGACCGAAGGACACTCCCCTTCCCGTTCGGGTGGCGCTCGGCGGTCGTCGTCGCCGGCCTACTAGCTGCTACTGATTATTTCCTCCCCCTCCTTATGTGTTGATTGTGTGCACCTGTTTTGTGTTAGGTAGTAGGCTTTATTAGTCAGCCGGCCCGCAGGGTTCCTTGTGCGGGATTAATTATTGTGATCGTCTGTTTGGTGTACTATTGTGCACATCGATGGGTTTTGTGTTTTCCCATTTTGTGGTTTTTCCCTGGACCGTTTAAGTCCCCCTGTTTGGGGCATTTGTTTGTTCAGTACGCCCTGTGTGTTTGTGAGGGTTGGCTTATGTTCAGCGTTTTTTCTCAGTGCATTAAAGTAGCACTCCCCTGAACTCTCTGCTTCCTGCGCCTGACTCCTCACCCACTACACTCAGACCGTTACAGTTAGTGTTTGTTTAGCTAACAGATACCATACAGTTAGTGTTTGTTTAGCTAACAGTTAGATACCATAGAGTTAGTGTTTGTTTAGCTAACAGATACCATTCAGTTAGTGTTTGTTTAGCTAACAGATACCATACAGTTAGTGTTTGTTTAGCTAACAGTTAGATACCATACAGTTAGTGTTTGTTTAGCTAACAGATACCATACAGTTAGTGTTTGTTTAACTAACAGTTAGATACCATACAGTTATTATTTGTTTAGCTAACAGTTAGATACCATACAGTTAGTGTTTGTTTAGCTAACAGATACCATACAGTTATTATTTGTTTAGCTAACAGTTAGATACCATACAGTTAGTGTTTGTTTAGCTAACAGTTAGATACCATACAGTTAGTGTTTGTTTAGCTAACAGTTAGATACCATAGAGTTAGTGTTTGTTTAGCTAACAGTTAGATACCATAGAGTTAGTGTTTGTTTAGCTAACAGTTAGATACCATACAGTTAGTGTTTGTTTAGCTAACAGATACCATACAGTTAGTGTTTGTTTAGCTAACAGTTAGATACCATAGAGTTAGTGTTTGTTTAGCTAACAGTTAGATACCATACAGTTAGTGTTTGTTTAGCTAACAGTTAGATACCATACAGTTAGTGTTTGTTTAACTAACAGTTAGATACCATATTATGATGTGGTATAATACACTATAACCATCAGGTATTATAGTGTCTGATGATGTGGTAGAGTTTAGCAACAAGGCCCGAGATATGCCCAATACGGCTAACGACTGTTCTTATGCACGAAGCAATGCTGGGTGCCTTGATAAAGCCCTTAGCCCTGGTTTACTGGCCCCATACCACAAACCCCTGAGGTTCCTTGTTGCTATTATAAACTGGTTACCAAAGTCATTAATTAGAGCAATGTAAAAGCAATGTGATGGCAGAAGAGAACAAGAAGAGGACTGGCCACCCCTCATAGCCTGGTTCCTCTCTAGGTTCATAGTCTCCACCAGGCACAGCCAGAAGTGGACTGGCCACCCCTCATAGCCTGGTTCCGCTCTAGGTTTATAATCTCCACCAGGCACAGCCAGAAGAGGACTGGTCACCCCTCATAGCCTGGTTCCTCTCTAGGTTTTGGCCTTTCTAGGGAGTTTTTCCTAGCCACCGTGCTTCTACACCTGCATTGCTTGCTGTTGGGGTTTTAGGCTGGGTTTCTGTACAGCACTTTGAGATATCAGCTGATGTACAAAGGGATATATAAATACATTTGATTTGATTTAAAATACATGTTACCAATGTAAAATACAGTGCCTTGCGAAAGTATTCGGCCCCCTTGAACTTTGCGACCTTTTGCCACATTTCAGGCTTCAAACATAAAGATATAAAACTATATTTTTTTGTGAAGAATCAACAACAAGTGGGACACAATCATGAAGTGGAACGACATTTATTGGATATTTCAAACTTTTTTAACAAATCAAAAACTGAAAAATTGGGCGTGCAAAATTATTCAGCCCCCTTAAGTTAATACTTTGTAGCGCCACATTTTGCTGCGATTACAGCTGTAAGTCGCTTGGGGTATGTCTCTATCAGTTTTGCACATCGAGAGACTGAATTTTTTTCCCATTCCTCCTTGCAAAACAGCTCGAGCTCAGTGAGGTTGGATGCAGAGCATTTGTGAACAGCAGTTTTCAGTTCTTTCCACAGATTCTCGATTGGATTCAGGTCTGTACTTTGACTTGGCCATTCTAACACCTGGATATGTTTATTTTTGAACCATTCCATTGTAGATTTTGCTTTATGTTTTGGATCATTGTCTTGTTGGAAGACAAATCTCCGTCCCAGTCTCAGGTCTTTTGCAGACTCCATCAGGTTTTCTTCCAGAATGGTCCTGTATTTGGCTCCATCCATCTTCCCATCAATTTTAACCATCTTCCCTGTCCCTGCTGAAGAAAAGCAGGCCCAAACCATGATGCTGCCACCACCATGTTTGACAGTGGGGATGTTGTGTTCAGGGTGATGAGCTGTGTTGCTTTTACGCCAAACATAACATTTTGCATTGTTGCCAAAAAGTTCAATTTTGGTTTCATCTGACCAGAGCACCTTCTTCCACATGTTTGGTGTGTCTCCCAGGTGGTTTGTGGCAAACTTTAAACAACACTTTTTATGGATATCTTTAAGAAATGGCTTTCTTCTTGCCACTTTTCCATAAAGGCCAGATTTGTGCAATATACGACTGATTGTTGTCCTATGGACAGAGTCTCCCACCTCAGCTGTAGATCTCTGCAGTTCATCCAGAGTGATCATGGGCCTCTTGGCTGCATCTCTGATCAGTCTTCTCCTTGTATGAGCTGAAAGTTTAGAGGGACGGCCAGGTCTTGGTAGATTTGCAGTGGTCTGATACTCCTTCCATTTCAATATTATCGCTTGCACAGTGCTCCTTGGGATGTTTAAAGCTTGGGAAATCTTTTTGTATCCAAATCCGGCTTTAAACTTCTTCACAACAGTATCTCGGACCTGCCTGGTGTGTTCCTTGTTCTTCATGATGCTCTCTGCGCTTTTAACGGACCTCTGAGACTCTCAGTGCAGTGCAGGTGCATTTATACGGAGACTTGATTACACACAGGTGGATTGTATTTATCATCATTAGTCATTTAGGTCAACATTGAATCATTCAGAGATCCTCACTGAACTTCTGGAGAGAGTTTGCTGCACCGAAAGTAAAGGGACTGAATAATTTTGCACGCCCAATTTTTCCGTTTTTTGTTTGTTAAAAAAGTTTGAAATATCCAATAAATGTCGTTCCACTTCATGATTGTGTCCCAATTATTGTTGATTCTTCACAAAAAAATACAGTTTTATATCTTTATGTTTGAAAAAAGGTCGCAAAGTTCAAGGGGACCAAATACTTTCGCAAGGCACTGTAGAGGGGTATAGAGGACTATGGAGGGGTTTAGAGGGGTATAGAGGGATATAGAGAATATAGAGGGGTATAGAGGGGTATTTTTTGTTACACCCGTGGTATACAGCCTCATATACAACGGCTGCCAGCCAATCAGCATTCATGGCTCAAACCACCCAGGTTAAGATACACTATAACCAAGTGGCTCCTTTTCCCTAGAGCAAAGTAGTGCACTATATAGGAGATAGGGTCTCATTTAGGATTCATCCCTAGGCTTCGTGACATGTGATCACTGACTGCAATGCATTCTGTGACATGTTGATGTATTTTCTCTCTGCATTAATATGAATATTGATTAATTACTCATCCTGGTGAACACGAAATGGATTATTCTGCCTGTCATGAAGGGTGATAAAAGACCATGATCAAAACAAGACATCAATTAGAATAAACTGAATTCATTAAACAGTCTTCTGTGATTCTGTGTTTATATTCTAAAATTGGCGTGCTGAACAAGCTAATATAGTAAACAATCAGACATAACGGAGGCCTGTGTAGCGTAACGGAGGCCTGTGTAGCGTAACGGAGGCCTGTGTAGCGTAACGGAGGCCTGTGTAGCGTAACGGAGGCCTGTGTAGCGTAACGGAGGCCTGTGTAGCGTAACCGAGGCCTGTGTAGCGTAACCGAGGCCTGTGTAGCGTAACCGAGGCCTGTGTAGCGTAACCGAGGCCTGTGTAGCGTAACCGAGGCCTGTGTAGCGTAACAGAGGCCTGTGTAGCGTATCGGAGGCCTGTGTAGCGTAACAGAGGCATGTGTAGCGTAACGGAGGCCTGTGAAGCGTAACGGAGGCCTGTGTAGCGTAATGGAGGCCTACGGTGCATAGCGAAGGCCTACTTTGCATAGCGAAGGCCTACGTAGCATAGCGAAAGCCTACGTAGCATAGCAAAGGCCTACGTAGCATAGCGAAGGCCTACTTTGCATAGCGAAGGCCTACGTTGCATAGCGAAAGCCTACGTAGCATAGCGAAGGCCTACGTAGCATAGCGAAGGCCTACGTTGCATAGCGAAGGCCTAAGTAGCATAGCGAAGACCTACGTAGCATAGTAAATCTGGTTAGCATGGCTTAATACCACCCCTATATCCTCAATCACAGCTAGATCTTCACTAAATGACTCCCACCAATCCAGCCACTATGACAACATAATATAGGAATGGAGTAATCAACAATGTACATTTCAAGTTTTGAAACAGGGATCCTTGGTCTATACTGCCTGCCAGGCAACTATCAATGTCGAGGTGTCTTTGCAATGCCAAAAGCACCCCCCCCCCCAAAAAAAAAGATTGCTGCATTCAAGATGACATTTGTCAGATGCTTATTCTCCCGACGCGGTGTCTGAACTGGCGAGGAGAGCTAGTGTTAGGTGTCATTAAGCCCTTGTTTTGAGTGATGGGCTCTCCTAGCCGGTGTGTAAATGACTCCAGTCACAACGTTAGCCCTCTGAGTAAGAAGCTCCGGAGAGCACATTACAGTCTAAAAGAACTGGAAAACGTTGGAAAACAAATCGGCCGATACATCATCGCCGGAGGTTAATTAGATGCTATTATGTAATCTATCAGTGTGCAAAAAAAATATATATCATTATGCTTCAGTCAGACACCACCCTTTTATCTAAATTTCCAGGGCGTTGTTGTCACTTTGTAAAGTTGTCAGGGAACCCATTAACGTGGTTCTCTCTGCCAAAGTTCTAGAGGGGGGGGGGAGTGGGAACATTTTGTTCTTCATCTCTCTAGAGGGCCGGTAAGGTGTTATAAATGTTTTAATAGTGAAATGGGCTACCCTCTCGTTCATAGAGAGATGTAGAGAGAGGGAAGGAGAGAGATGAGGGGGAGAGAGAGAGGTAGAGAGAGGGGGAGAGAGAGAGGTAGAGAAAGGGGGAGAGAGAGGTAGAGAGAGAGAGAGATGTAGAGAGAGGGAAGGAGAGAGATGAGGGGGAGAGAGATAGGTAGAGAAAGGGGGAGAGAGAGGTAGAGAGAGGGAAGAAGAGAGATAAGGGGGAGAGAGAGAGATGTAGAGACAGGGGGAGAGAGAGAGGTAGAGAAAGAGAGAGAGAGAGGTAGAGAGTGGGGGAGAGAGATAAGGGGGAGAGAGATGTAGAGAGAGGGAAGGAGAGAGATGAGGGGGAGATAGAGAGGTAGAGAAAGGGGGAGAGAGAGAGGTAGAGAAAGAGAGAGAGATGTAGAGAGAGGGAAGGAGAGAGATGAGGGGGAGAGAGATGTAGAGAGAGGGAAGGAGAGAGATGAGGGGGAGAGAGAGAGGTAGAGAAAGGGGGAGAGAGAGAGGTAGAGAGAGAGAGAGAGATAGAGAGAGAGAGAGAGAGAGGTAGAGAGAGAGAGGTAGAGAGTGGGGGAGAGAGATAATGGGGGAGAGAGAGAGAGAGGTAGAGAGAGGGAAGGAGAGAGATGAGAGAGAGGTAGAGAGGTAGAGAGTGGGGGAGAGAGATGAGGGGGAGAGAGAGAGGTAGAGAGAGGGAAGGAGAGAGATGAGAGAGAGGTAGAGAGGTAGAGAGTGGGGGAGAGAGATAAGGGGGAGAGAGAGGTAGAGATCGGGAAGGAGAGAGATGAGGGGGAGAGAGAGAGAGGTAGAGAGAGGGAAGGAGAGAGATGAGGGGGAGAGAGAGAGAGGTAGAGAGAGAAGTAGAGAGAGAGAGAGAGAGGTAGAGATTCACTCGATTCACTTTATATATTTATCTACCTCACTTGCTTTGGCAATGTTAACACATGTTTCCCATGCCAATAAAGCCCTTGAATTGAATTGAATTGAGAGAATGGGGGGGACCTTCACTATTACAGTGAAATGTTTTGTCCAGGAAGTTGTCTAAAAGGGATTGAATTTGTTGTTGACTAATAATGTTTTGGTAGATTTCCACACTACTTTCCTTCTATCCATTTGTGAATATTATTTGTTTCCTTTGGCTTTGATGCCCATTTGAGGGACACTGAGCGAGAGAGAGAGAGAACCTGACACCCTCAGCACACAAGGGGACAAACACCTGCCTGGAGGTGACAGCATTCCCTCCCCCATATGCCCCCCTAGGCACAACTATGACAACATAACCAACAAAAACGGGTCACAACTCCTGCAGCTCTGTCGCACGCTGGGTATGTACATAGTCAACGGTAGGCTTCGAGGGGACTCCTATGGTAGGTACACCTATAGCTCATCTCTTGGCAGTAGTACTGTAGACTACTTTATCACTGACCTCAACCCAGAGTCTCTCAGAGCGTTCACAGTCAGCCCACTGACACCCCTATCAGACCACAGCAAAATCACAGAAACCTACCAATACTCAATCATGAGGTATCAAAGCCAAAGGAACTGAGTAACATTAAGAAATGCTATAGATGGAAGGAATGCAGTTTGGAAACCTACCAAAAAACAATTAGGCAACAACAAATTCAATCCCTCTTAGACAATTTCCTGGGTAAAACGTTCCACTGTAATAGTGAAGGTGTAAACTTGGCAGTAGAAAATCTTAACAGTATATTTGACCTCTCAGCTTCCCTATCAAATCTAAAAATCTCAAATAGAAAACCGAAGAAAATTAACAATAATGACAAATGGTTTGATGAAGAATGCAAAAATCTAAGAAAGAAATTGAGAAACCTGTCCAACCAAAAACATAGAGACCCGGAAAACCTGAGTCTACGCCTTCACTATGGTGAATCACTAAAACAATACAGAAATACACTACGGAAAAAGAAGGAACAGCATGTCAGAAATCAGCTCAATGCAATTGAAGAATCCATAGACTCTAACCACTTCTGGGAAAATTGGAAAACACTAAACAAACAACAACACGAAGAATTATCTATCCAAAATGGAGATGTATGGGTAAACCACTTCTCCAATCTTTTTGGCTCTATAACAAAGAATAAAGAGCAAAAACATATACATGATCAAACACAGATCTTAGAATCAACTATTAAAGACTACCAGAACCCACTGGATTCTCCAATTACATTGAAAGAGTTACAGGACAAAATAAAAACCCTCCAACCCAAAAAGGCCTGTGGTGTTGATGGTATCCTCAATGAAATGATCAAATATACAGACAACAAATTCCAATTGGCTATACTAAAACTCTTTAACATCATACTTAGCTCTGGCATCTTCCCCAATATTTGGAACCATGGACTGATCACCCCAATCCACAAAAGTGGAGACAAATTTGACCCCAATAACTACCGTGGAATATGTGTCAACAGTAACCTTGGGAAAATCCTCTGCATTATTATTAACAGCAGACTCGTACATTTCCTCAATGAAAACAATGTACTGAGCAAATGTCAAATTGGCTTTTTACCAAATTACCGTACAACAGACCATGTATTCACCCTGCACACCCTAATTGACAATCAAACAAACCAAAACAAAGGCAAAGTCTTCTCATGCTTTGTTGATTTCAAAAAAGCCTTCGACTCAATCTGGCATGAGGGTCTGCTATACAAACTGATGGAAAGTGGTGTTGGGGGTAAAACATACGACATTATAAAATCCATGTACACAAACAACAAGTGTGCGGTTAAAATTGGCAAAAAACACACACATTTCTTCACACAGGGTCGTGGGGTTAGACAGGGATGCAGCTTAAGCCCCACCCTCTTCAACATATATATCAACGAATTGGCGAGGGCACTAGAAAAGTCTGCAGCACCCGGCCTCCCCCTGCTAGAATCCGAAGTCAAATGTCTGCTGTTTGCTGATGATCTGGTGCTTCTGTCACCAACCAAGGAGGGCCTACAGCAGCACCTAGATCTTATGCACAGATTCTGTCAGACCTGGGCCCTGACAGTAAATCTCAGTAAGACCAAAATAATGGTGTTCCAAAAAAGGTCCAGTCACCAGGACCACAAATACAAATTCCATCTAGACACTGTTGCCCTAGAGCACACAAAAAACGATACATACCTTGGCCTAAACATCAGCACCACAGGTAACTTCCACAAAGCTGTGAACGATCTGAGAGACAAGGCAAGAAGGGCATTCTATGCCATCAAAAGAAACATAAATTTCAACATACCAATTAGGATCTGGCTAAAAATACTTGAATCAGTCATAGAGCCCATTGCCCTTTATGGTTGTGAGGTCTGGGGTCCGCTCACCAACCAAGACTTCACAAAATGGGACAAACACCAAATTGAGACTCTGCACGCAGAATTCTGCAAAAATATCCTCCGTGTACAACGTAGATCACCAAATAATGCATGCAGAGCAGAATTAGGCCGATACCCACTAATTATCAAAATCCAGAAAAGAGCTGTTAAATTCTACAACCACCTAAAAGGAAGCGATTCACAAACCTTCCATAACAAAGCCATCACCTACAGAGAGATGAACCTGGAGAAGAGTCCCCTAAGCAAGCTGGTCCTGGGGCTCTGTTCACAAACACAAACACCCACTACAGAGCCCCAGGACAGCAGCACAATTAGACCCAACCAAATCATGAGAAAACAAAAAGATAACTACTTAACACATTGGAAAGAATTAACAAAAAAACAGAGCAAACTAGAATGCTATTTGGCCCTACACAGAAAGTACACAGCGGCAGAATACCTGACCACTGTGACTGACCCAAAATTAAGGAAAGCCTTGACTATGTACAGACTCAGTGAGCATAGCCTTGCTATTGAGAAAGGCCGCCATAGGCAGACTTGGCTCTCAAGAGAAGACAGGCTATGTGCTCACTGCCCACAAAATGAGGTGGAAACTGAGCTGCACTTCCTAACCTCCTGCCCAATGTATGACCATATTAGAGAGACATATTTCCCTCAGATTACACAGATCCACAAAGAATTCGAAAACAAATCCAATTTTGAAAAACTCCCATATCTACTGGGTGAAATTCCACAGTGTGCCATCACAGCAGCAAGATTTGTGACCTGTTGCCACGAGAAAAGGGCAACCAGTGAAGAACAAACACCATTGTAAATACAACCCATATTTATGCTTATTTATTTTATCTTGTGTCCTTTAGCCATTTGTACATTTTTAGAACACTGTATATATATATATAATATGACATTTGTAATGTCTTTACTGTTTTGAAACTTCTGTATGTGTAATGTTTACTGTTCATTTTTGTTGTTTTGCACTTTATATATTCACTTTGTATGTTGTCTACCTCACTTGCTTTGGCAATGTTAACACATGTTTCCCATGCCAATAAAGCCCTTGAATTGAATTGAATTGAATTGAGAGAGAGAGAGAGAGAGAGAGAGAGAGAGAGAGAGAGAGAGAGAGACAGAGAGAGAGAGAGAGAGACAGAGAGAGAGAGAGAGAGAGAGAGAGAGAGAGAGAGAGAGAGAGAGAGAGAGACGGAGAGAGATGGTTTCTCTCTTTTTCATTACGTTATTGTATGCATTTGTCTAGTTCAGTGGACCCTGCTGTGTGAAAGCTCTCCATAAATGAACCAAGACGTCACCCAAGGCTTTATAATCGGCTTCACATGGATACACCTTGCAGAATAGATCTCAATGAGTTTGAAAAGAGAGGTCTCAAAAGGAGCATAGTGGGTTCAAACGGTGTGTGACTTGATTTGATGTGTGTTTGTGTGTGTGTGTGTGTGTTTCAGTTAGCCTGATCTCAACCCAATTTAACAGTTACGTGAGATTCTGGAGTGGCACCTGAGACAGTGGTTTCCACCACCATCAGGAAACACCAAGTTCTGAAACTGTCTCAATATTCAAAGGTTTCCCAGAAATCCCTGTTGGAGGATTACGTCCAATGTGTTGATTCTCTTCAGTCAAGGCTCTGTGCTGATTCGCTCTTGGAGATACTGTACACTGCGAGAGTCTCTCTGAAGGACTGTGATGATGTCATCCTCATCCCGTATCTTGTCAAATGAGAGTCTCTCTGAAGGACTGTGATGATGTCATCCTCATCCCGTATCTTGTCACATGAGATTCTCTCTCTGAAGGTCTGTGATGATGTCATCCTCATCCCGTATCTTGTCAAATGAGAGTCTCTCTCTGAAGGTCTGTGATGTCATCCTCATCCCGTATCTTGTCAAATGAGAGTCTCTCTGAAGGACTGTGATGATGTCATCCTCATCCCGTATCTTGTCAAATGAGAGTCTCTCTGAAGGACTGTGATGATGTCATCCTCATCCCGTATCTTGTCAAATGAGAGTCTCTCTGAAGGACTGTGATGATGTCATCCTCATCCCGTATCTTGTCAAATGAGAGTCTCTCTGAAGGTCTGTGATGATGTCATCCTCATCCCGTATCTTGTCAAGCGAGAGTCTCTCTGAAGGACTGTGATGATGTCATCCTCATCCCGTATCTTGTCAAGTGAGAGTCTCTCTGAAGGACTGTGATGATGTCATCCTCATCCCGTATCTTGTCAAATGAGAGTCTCTCTGAAGGACTGTGATGATGTCATCCTCATCCCGTATCTTGTCAAATGAGAGTCTCTCTGAAGGACTGTGATGATGTCATCCTCATCCCGTATCTTGTCAAATGAGAGTCTCTCTGAAGGACTGTGATGATGTCATCCTCATCCTGTATCTTGTCAAATGAGAGTCTCTCTCTGAAGGTCTGTGATGTCATCCTCATCCCGTATCTTGTCAAATGAGAGTCTCTCTGAAGGACTGTGATGATGTCATCCTCATCCCGTATCTTGTCAAATGAGAGGCTCTCTGAAGGACTGTGATGATGTCATCCTCATCCCGTATCTTGTCAAGTGAGAGTCTCTCTGAAGGTCTGTGATGTCATCGTCATCCCGTATCTTGTCAAATGAGAGTCTCTCTGAAGGTCTGTGATGTCTTCAGGGTCAACGTACATATCGTCAGGTTCATCAACGGTTTCATAGACATAAGGTATCAAGTGTTATTTGTCAAATGCTTCGAAGACAACAGGTGTAGACTAACAGTGAAATACATCCCTTATTGGCCCTTCCCTTACCTGGCCCTTCCCCAGCCATTTTATTGGCTCCTGACCATTATTGCTATTTTTGTGTTGATCATATCTTTTGGGATTTTTGATACATGTGTTTTCATCTTCGTTTTCTATGACGAAAAGAGCTTCTGGACATC
This sequence comes from Oncorhynchus kisutch, assembly GCF_002021735.2. Lineage (NCBI taxonomy): Eukaryota > Metazoa > Chordata > Actinopteri > Salmoniformes > Salmonidae > Oncorhynchus > Oncorhynchus kisutch. Next base: position 3,618,944 of record NC_034190.2, on the reverse strand, counting down.
AGAACAGGGATCACTAAACCTCTAGACATCAGAACAGCGATCACGAACCTCCTGAACATCAGAACAGAGATCACTAACCTCCTGAACATCAGAACAGAGATCACTAACCTCCTGAACATCAGAACAGAGATCACTAACCTCCTAGACATCAGAACAGCGATCACTAACCTCCTAGACATCAGAACAGGGATCACTAACCTCCTGAACATCAGAACAGGGATCACTAACCTCCTGAACATCAGAACAGAGATCACTAACCTCCTGAACATCAGAACAGAGATCACTAACCTCCTAGACATCAGAACAGCGATCACGAACCTCCTGAACATCAGAACAGAGATCACTAACCTCCTGAACATCAGAACAGAGATCACTAACCTCCTAGACATCAGAACAGCGATCACTAACCTCCTAGACATCAGAACAGCGATCACTATCCTCCTAGACATCAGAACAGCGATCACTAACCTTCTAGACATCAGAACAGCGATCACTAACCTTCTAGACAGAACAGCGATCACTAACCTTCTGGACATCAGAACAGCGATCACTAAACCTCTAGACATCAGAATAGCGATCACTAACCCTGTAGACATCAGAACAGCGATCACTAACCTTCTAGACATCAGAACAGCGATCACTAACCTTCTAGACATCAGAACAGGGATCACTAAACCTCTAGACATCAGAACAGCGATCACGAACCTCCTGAACATCAGAACAGAGATCACTAACCTCCTGAACATCAGAACAGAGATCACTAACCTCCTAGACATCAGAACAGCGATCACTAACCTCCTAGACATCAGAACAGCGATCACTATCCTCCTAGACATCAGAACAGCGATCACTAACCTTCTAGACATCAGAACAGCGATCACTAACCTTCTAGACAGAACAGCGATCACTAACCTTCTGGACATCAGAACAGCGATCACTAAACCTCTAGACATCAGAATAGCGATCACTAACCCTGTAGACATCAGAACAGCGATCACTAACCTTCTAGACATCAGAACAGCGATCACTAACCTTCTAGACATCAGAATAGCGATCACTAACCCTGTAGACATCAGAACAGCGATCACTAACCTTCTAGACATCAGAACAGCGATCACTAAACCTCTAGACATCAGAATAGCGATCACTAAACCTCTAGACATCAGAACAGCGATCACTAACCTTCTAGACATCAGAACAGCGATCACTAACCTTCTAGACATCAGAACAGCGATCACTAACCTCCTAGACATCAGAACAGCGATCACTAACCTTCTAGACATCAGAACAGCGATCACTAACCTCCTAGACATCAGAACAGCCATCACTAACCTCCTAGACATCAGAACAGCGATCACTCACCTTGATTTGGATGAGGGTTTTAAGGCGTTGACGGCAAAGGACATACTACTCATCCCAGACCCAAATCCCAGACCAGGCCCAAATCCCAGACCAGGCCCAAATCCCAGACCAGGCCCAAATCCCAGACCAGGCCCAAATCCCAGACCAGGTCCAATTCCCAGACCAAACCCAAATCCCAGACCAGACCCAAATCCCAGACCAGGCCCAAATCCCAGACCAGGCCCAAATCCCAGACACTTGAAAAACGAAAGAGGCGGTGTTGTAGAGACGGGATATCTGACAAAACAACTTCGGCGAGTTGATAAACTGCCTCTACCCTCCGTTCTATTGGCGAACGTGCAATTACTGGAGACTATCTTATTTTTCTCTGAATTTGTGGCTGATTCAAGTACATGGAAAATATAAATCTAGCTGTTTTTTTCCTCCGTCAGCTGGAAAGAAGTGCAGTTATGTCTAATATTTAAGGAAGACTAAGGGATCTGCTTGCCTGAGATAGAATACCTCAAGATAACTTTAATAGTGTGTTCTACAGATTTTCATCTCTATTTTTCATAGCTGTCTATTTACCACCTCAAACTGATGCACTAAGACCAGACTCAACCATCTTTACAGGGACATAAGTAAGAACATGCTCATCCGGACGTAGCGCTCCTAGTGGCCGGTGATTTTAATGCACAAATCTGTTTTACTTAAATTCTACCAGCACCGCAACTGTCACCAGGCGAAAACAACTCGACAGCAGGTTTACTCCACACACATACACAGCTCTCCCTCATCCTCCATTTACCCAATCTGAACTCTATCCTCCTAATTCCAGCCACCCAAGTTATAGACTGCTCTCTCTGCTACCGCACAGCCTGGGGCGGCAGGTAGCCTAGTGGTTAGAGCAGGTAGCCTAGTGGTTAGAACAGGTAGCCTAGTGGTTAAAGCAGGTAGCCTAGTGGTTAGAGCAGGTAGCTTAGTGATTAGAGCAGGTAGCCTGGTTGTTAGAGCAGGTAGCCTAGTGGTTAGAGCAGGTAGCTTAGGGATTAGAGCAGGTAGCCTGGTTGTTAGAGGCAGGTAGCCTGGTGGTTAGAGGCAGGTAGCCTGGTGGTTAGAGGCAGTTAGCCTGGTGGTTAGAGGCAGGTAACCTGGTGGTTAGAGGCAGGTAGCCTAGTGGTTGGAGCAAGTAGCCTAGTGGTTGGAGCAGGTAGCCTAGTGGTTGGAGCAGGTAGCCTAGTGGTTAGAGCCAGGTAGTCTAGTGGTTAGAGACAGGGAGGCTAGTGGTTAGAGCAGGTAGCCTAGTGGTTAGAGGCAGGTAGCCTAGTGGTTGGAGCAGGTAGCCTAGTGGTTGGAGCAGGTAGCCTAGTGGTTAGAGCAGGTAGCCTAGTGGTTGGAGCAGGTAGCCTAGTGGTTGGAGCAGATAGCCTAGTGGTTAGAGGCAGGTAGTCTAGGGATTAGAGCAGGTAGCCTAGTGGTTAGAGCAGGTAGTCTAGGGATTAGAGCAGGTCGCCTAGTGGTTAGAGCAGGTAGCCTAGTGGTTAGAGGCAGGTAGTCTAGTGGTTAGAGGCAGGTAGTCTAGTGGTTAGAGGCAGGTAGTCTAGTGGTTAGACCGTTGTACTTGTAACTGGAAGGTTGCAAGATTGAATCCCCCGAGCTGACAAGGTAAACATCTGTCATTCTGCCCCTGAACAAGGCAGTTAACCCACTGTTTCCCGGTAGGTTGTTATTGTAAGTAAGAATTTGACTTGTTAAATAAAGGTTAAATAAAAAAGGGCTTGTATTTAGGGCTGTATGCATGTGGAGGCTGGTGACTTGAAACAATGAGGAGGATGGGAGGCCCATGGTATGGGCACGGAAACAAAGAGTGTTTCAAAAATCAGCAAAGACGAATTATTTCAACCTAAAGCATTTCATAAAGACATTTATAAAGACATTTATAAAGACATTTATAGTACGACATGATGGGGAAATGGAATGAGAGGGCTACTTACAGTGTTGGGAAGGGATCACAGCAGTGACTGAATGAGGGTATGAGGCATGAGGTGTTCAGAGGCTTGACTTCAGTGCAGGACAGGACTTGACAAGACAAAAAACAATAACGCAACACAGTTAGACAATAGAGCTAAGAATGAGTTAGTCCAAGGAGTTAAATGTTTGAAGCGTAATAACGTGACTCTACATACAGTAATGAGGGAACAGGTGACAGGTGTACAGGGCTTGGAGGGGACACAGTCAACGTGCCAGTGGATGAATGGGCACATGAGACGTTGTGGCTTCAGTTCACGTCAGGAGAGAGTTGGCGATGGCAGTGGAGTGGAGTAGTCATCACCTCTTAATCAGGGAACAGGAGGGGTCTTAGCTGTAAGTACAAATAGCAGATACATTCCATTACAGCTGCGCCGTCGCAGCTTTGGACAATGAGATTCCTCTATGAAGTTAATACATTCAGACATCTCAAAATGGTCAGACTCGTGGTAGGTCCCAGAGTGGTCAGACTGGTGGCACCATAGGTCCCAGAGCGGTCAGACTGGTCAGACTGGTGGCACCATAGGTCCCAGAGTGGTCAGACTGGTGGCACCATAGGTCCCAGAGAGGTCAGACTGGTGGCACCATAGGTCCCAGAGAGGTCAGACTGGTGGCCGGTCCCAGAGAGATCAGACTGGTGGCACCATAGGTCCCAGAGTGGTCAGACTGGTGGCAGGTCCCAGAGTGATCAGACTGGTGCCAGGTCCCAGAGTGGTCAGACTGGTGGCACCATAGGTACTTTTAAACCAATGGAAAGGGGATGTGATTGGGTAATGGAAACAGGAGGAGGTGTGTCTTCAGATTGATGACTGATTGGGAATGATGATTGCCACCTGTGAGGGGAGAAGGAGAGAAAATAAATACACACACATACACACACAGGATACCTGTATCTGGAACATAGGTTTATAGTTGGGCATTGAAAAACATAATCCATTCTTTGGCTAATTAAATCTCTATACCCTGCCTTGAGATAGGGATTAAAAAGTAATGACCTCGATGTAGATACACTGGTTGATGCAGAACATCGTTTTAAAGTTTTCTTTCCCAATTAGATTTTTTTTAAATGTATTTTTATCTCGAGAAATGGCTGTGAGATATGTTAAAACACTCAACGTAGATGTTATCTGTAACGCGTTAAGAATATGCTCATGATTGGTACTGTACGTGTAAAACAGTGGAAGCAGACTGCATGAACAGGTAATCTTACTCTACAGTTCATTACGATCTCCTTTCTTTAACAAAAGGTCAAGCCTTCCTCAGTAACCACCAATTTAAAAGCAATCAATACACTTCCTTTGTGTTTCTAAGGGAATAAGAGCTGTGTTGAATTAGAAACTCTGACAATGAGACTCAGCCACCAAATTGAGTCTCTGTTGTAAGACCAAAGTGCACAATGTCCGTCGGCCCTTTTCTTGTCTGAATGGCCAGTAAATTCCCCAACAAAACACTCCTTTCCTTCTTATTGGCCTCATTGCGTTGCATTAATCTTAAACGGCATCCCAAATGGCAACCTATTAATAGAATAACTATCTTCAAAGTAACGGCTCGGGACGTCGGGTTTGAAATAAAAGCTTCCCTACATCAGGATCATCCCAAATGGCAACCTATTCCCTATATCAGGATCATCCCAAATGGCAACCTATTCCCTAAATCAGGATCATCCCAAATGGCAACCTATTCCCTATATCAGGATCATCCCAAATGACAACCTATTCCCTATATCAGGATCATCCCAAATGTCAAACTATCCCCTACAACAGTATCATCCCAAATGACAACCTATTCCCTATATCAGGATCATCCAAAATGGCAACCTATTCCCTATATCAGGGTCATCCCAAATGGCAACCTATTCCCTATATCAGGGTCATCCCAAATGGCAACCTATTCCCTATATCAGGGTCATCCCAAATGGCAACCTATTCCCTATATCAGGGTCATCCCAAATGGCAACCTATTCCCTATATCAGGGTCATCCCAAATGGCAACCTATTCTCTATATCAGGATCATCCCAGATGGCAACCTATTCCCTATATCAGGATCATCCCAGATGGCAACCTATTCCCTATATCAGGATCATCCCAGATGGCAACCTATTCCCTATATCAGGGTCATCCCAGATGGCAACCTATTCCCTATATCAGGATCATCCCAGATGGCAACCTATTCCCTATATCAGGGTCATCCCAGATGGCAACCTATTCCCTACAACAGGATCATCCCAGATGGCAACCTATTCCCTACAACAGGATCATCAACTACATTCAGCCGTGGGTAGATTTTTTTTCTTGTTTGCGGAGTGTCGGGGCAAATTGACCGCAAGAATCTCAGAATCTCAGACAGATATGATATTTGACTAAAACAAAACAAAATTCTAACCTTGACTACATTTGTATACGATCATGTGCCTGTCTACTATACGTGGGAATACTTGAGAACAGATTTCTATAAGTGAAATCAATTGGAGCTGATTTCCTGGTGTTTCTAATGTATTTTATGGCAAACAAAGAACAAAAAAAAAACGTATAAACTAAATATATATATTATATATATACATATATATAGCAAAACTGAGCAAACTTGGGGGGTGTCAAATAAAACCATCCGTGGGAATCCCTGCCCCATAATGCACTACTTTAGACCAGGACCCAGGGAAGAGGGTGCTATTAAGACTGTAAGGGTTCTTGTCCTCCTCTACTGAGGAGGAGTAGGGAGACGGATCGGAGGACCAATGCGCAGCGTGGTAAGTGTCCATCATGTTTATGATAAAGACAATAGAACACTCAAACAGAACAACAAACGATGACTATAGTAAACAGTACCGTGTGGACCAAACACTCACAACCCAAAAAGTGAAACCCAGGCTACCTAAGTATGATTCTCAATCAGGGACAACGATTGACAGCTGCCTCTGATTGAGAACCATACTAGGCCGAACACAGAAATCCCAAATTATAGAAAAATGAACATAGACAACCCACCCAACTCACGCCCTGACCATACTAAAACAACCATAGACTGCCCACCCAACTCACTCCCTGACCATACTAAAACAACCATAGACTGCCCAGCCAACTCACGCCCTGACCATACTAAAACAAACATAGACAACCCACCCAACTCACACCCTGACCATACTAAAACAACCATAGACTGCCCCCCCCAACTCACACCCTGACCATACTAAAACAACCATAGACTGCCCCCCCCAACTCACACCCTGACCATACTAAAACAAACAGACTACCCCCCCCAACTCACGCCCTGACCATACTAAAACAAACATAGACTGCCCACCCAACTCACACCCTGACCAGACTAAAACAAACAGACTGCCCCCCCCAACTCACACCCTGACCATACTAAAACAAACAGACTGCCCCCCCAACTCACGCCCTGACCATACTAAAACAAACATAGACTGCCCCCCCCAACTCACACCCTGACCATACTAAAACAAACATAGACAACCCACCCAACTCACGCCCTGACCATACTAAAACAAACATAGACTGCCCCCCCAACTCACACCCTGACCATACTAAAACAAACATAGACAACCCACCCAACTCACACCCTGACCATACTAAAACAACAGACAACCCACCCAACTCACGCCCTGACCATACTAAAACAACAGACAACCCACCCAACTCACGCCCTGACCATACTAAAACAAACATAGACTGCCCACCCAACTCAGGCCCTGACCATACTAAAACAAAGATATAATAACAGAACTAAGGTCAGAACGTGACAAGGACCCAGGAAAGAGGGTTAACGACTACGACCTAATGTGACTTTGGCCTTGTCAATTCAATTAATTAAAATCCCATTCAATTAACCAATGTCCACTTTCCCTTCACACTTCTGTCTTCCACTCTGTTTTTAATCAGTCTTTTCAGGATTTCACCAATTATTTATTTTCAGTTACATTGGAACGTTTCAATGTGAAAACCGTTACATTAACCCTCCTGTTGTTTTCAAGGTCGAATTGGATCGTTTTACAAGTTTTCTCTCTGAAAAATGTAGTTAATTTAATCTGATTGTCATTATGTTCCATGACTTTGTCCACACGGGGCATCTGAACACACAAAATATATTTGGATGATTTTCACATTTTGGGTGTTTTATTTAACTGTTGTACACCTGTGTTGTTAACGGTTAAAAGATGACCGGTCATTAGACATTAATGGGTGAGACTACAATTAGTCTATAAAATTGAGTTCAGGCACATGTCCATTCATCAGATGGACATACTTCCTTTTCCAGACCCCCACATACATGCGTTTTTGAGCACACACACACACACACACCTCACTCCCCTTCTAGACTTCCATGGCAACCCCCACGGCAACCTTTCCCCAATAGAATCTTTCCCCCACGGGAACCACACATGTTGGCGTTCTCACATTGTTTCAATAAGACACAGAACTTTTCTGGCAGCTCTGGTATATAAATCTTTTTTGAGGCCTTGCTCTACGATTCATTCTGTGGCAGCACAGAATATAGAATATATGGAGATAGGGAAAGGGACGACCAAACTCATTCTGTGGCAGCACAGAATATAGAATATATGGAGATAGGGAAAGGGACGACCAAACTCATTCTGTGGCAGCACAGAATATAGAATATATGGAGATAGGGAAAGGGACGACCAAACTCATTCTGTGGCAGCACAGAATATAGAATATATGGAGATAGGGAAAGGGACGACCAAACTCATTCTGTGGCAGCACAGAATATAGAATATATGGAGATAGGGAAAGGGACGACCAAACTCATTCTGTGGCAGCACAGAATATAGAATATATGGAGATAGGGAAAGGGACGACCAAACTCATTCTGTGGCAGCACAGAATATAGAATATATGGAGATAGGGAAAGGGACGACCAAACTCATTCTGTGGCAGCACAGAATATAGAATATATGGAGATAGGGAAAGGGACGACCAAACTCATTCTGTGGCAGCACAGAATATAGAATATATGGAGATAGGGAAAGGGACGACCAAACTCATTCTGTGGCAGCACAGAATATAGAATATATGGGAAAGGGAAAGGGACGACCAAACTCATTCTGTGGCAGCACAGAATATAGAATATATGGAGATAGGGAAAGGGACGACCAAACTCATTCTGTGGCAGCACAGAATATAGAATATATGGAGATAGGGAAAGGGACGACCAAACTCATTCTGTGGCAGCACAGAATATAGAATATATGGAGATAGGGAAAGGGACGACCAAACTCATTCTGTGGCAGCACAGAATATAGAATATATGGAGATAGGGAAAGGGACGACCAAACTCATTCTGTGGCAGCACAGAATATAGAATATATGGAGATAGGGAAAGGGACGACCAAACTCATTCTGTGGCAGCACAGAATATAGAATATATGGAGATAGGGAAAGGGACGACCAAACTCATTCTGTGGCAGCACAGAATATAGAATATATGGAGATAGGGAAAGGGACGACCAAACTCATTCTGTGGCAGCACAGAATATAGAATATATGGAGATAGGGAAAGGGACGACCAAACTCATTCTGTGGCAGCACAGAATATAGAATATATGGAGATAGGGAAAGGGACGACCAAACTCATTCTGTGGCAGCACAGAATATAGAATATATGGAGATAGGGAAAGGGGCGACCAAACTCATTCTGTGGCAGCACAGAATATAGAATATATGGAGATAGGGAAAGGGACGACCAAACGTTATACTGTATTTTTTTATATATTTTTTTTTATTTCACCTTTATTTCACCTTTATTTCACCTTTATTTCACCTTTATTTAACCAGGTAGATACTTCCGGCGCCGACAGAGATGGTTTGTTCTTAGAAAAATGGTGCAGTATTTTGTTTTTTTACATTGTTACCCTTAAGTCTCATCTTAAGTCTCATTACATACAGTCGGGAGGAACTATTGGATATAAGAGCAACGTCAACTCACCAACAGCACAACCAGGAATACGACTTTCCCAAAGTAGATCCTCTGTTTGGTCCACCACCCAGGACAATGGATCGGATCCCAGCCGGCGACCAAAAACAACGGCGCCGCAGAAGGGGCAGACGGAGCGGTCTTCTGGTCAGGCTCCGTAGACGGGCACATCGCCCACCGCTCCCTAGCACACTACTCACCAACGTCCAGTCTCTTGACAAGGTAGATGAAATCAGAGCAAGGGTTGCCTTCCAGAGAGAGATCAGAGATTGTAACATTCTCTGCTTCACGGAAACATGGCTCACTTTGGATACGTCATCAGAGTCGGTAAAGCCACCTGGCTTCTTCACGCATCGCGCCGACAGAAACAAGCATCTCTCTGGTAAGAAGGAGGGTGGGGGTGTATGCCTTATGATTAACGAGACGTGGTGTGATCATAACAACATACAGGAACTCAAGTCCTTTTGTTCATCTTACCTAGAATTCATTACAATCAAATACCAACCGCATTATCTATCAAGAGACTTCTCTTCGATCATAATCACAGTCGTATATATCCTCCCCAAGCAGACACATTGACAGCCTAGAGAGAACTTAATTTGACTCAATGTAAACTGGAAACCACATGTCCTGAGGCCGCATTTATTGTAGCTGGGGATTTTAACAAGGCTAATCTGAAAACAAGGCTCCCTAAATTTTATCAGCATATCGGATGCGCGACCCTGGCTGGCAAAACCCCGGATCATTGTTATTCTAACTTCTGTGATGCATATCAAGCCCTCTTCCGCCCTCCTTTTGGAAAATCTGACCATGACTCCATTTTGTTAGAAACCACTACTAAAGGACAGCAATAAGAAAATACCTGCTTGGGCCAAGAAAAATGAGCATTGGACCGATGGAAAATTGTCATTTGTCTGATGTGTCCAAATGTGAGACTTTTGGTTCCAACCACTGTAACTTTACGAGATGCAGAGTAGGTGAACGGATGATCTCTGCATGTGTGGTTCCCATCGTGAAGCATGGAGGAGGAGGTGTGATGGTGTGGGGGTGCTTTGCTGGTGACCCTGTCTGTGATTTAATTTGAATTGTTTCAGGGGGACCTCCAGTAGAGGGTATTACACGGAGCCTCGGCCACCAATAGCTGGGGAGTCAGGGAGTGGCGTTCGTTTTGTGCAATGACTGAGACTGTTGGACTGAGATAACTGAGGCTGTGTGTGGCAGGGTAATTATATTACTGTTGATGCTGGACTGTCTGTGTGTGGTCGGGGGCAGGTCTGGTGTCATCTGTGATTGGGTAGAGGTATTCCAGGAGTGAAAAGATGTTGAACTTTTTTCAGGGGGCTGGAAAGGAGGGGGCTTCCTGTAAAACTGGAGGGTGTATTGCATTGTACTGTGTTGTAGGGTGATTGTGTAGTGTGATTGTGTGGGAGTTGTTCTGGCACAAGATGCTTGTTTTGGCGTGGAGGGGGGGGGGGGGGGTGTTCACTGTGGTTTTAGTGTAATGAGGATGGCTCATTAAGCCTGTCTCTGTTTCTCTTCCTCTCTCTCTCTTAATTCAATTCAAAGGTTTTCTTTTGGCATGGGAAACATGTTTACAATGCCACAGCGAGTTAAATAGACTTCCTCCTTGTCTCTCCCTCTTCCTCTGTCTTTCCTTCTCTCCCCCTCTCTCTCCACCCTCCCTCTCTCTCTCTGTCCCCCCTCACTCTCTCCCCCTCTCTCTCTCCCTCTCTCCCTCTCTCTGTCCTCCCTCTCTCTCTCCCCCTCTCTCTCCACCCTCCCTCTCTCTCTCTCTCTCCCTCACTCTCTCTCCCCCTCTCTCTCCCCCTCTCTCTCCCCCTCTCTCTCCACCCTCTCTCTCCCCCTCTCTCTCCACCCTCTCTCTACCCCTCTCTCTCCCCATCTCTCTCCCCCTCACTCTCTCCCCCTCTCTCTCTCCCCCTCTCTCTCTCCCCCTCTCTCTCTCTGTCCTCCCTCTCTCTCTCCCCCTCTCTCTCCCCCTCACTATCTCCCCCTCACTCTCTCCCCCTCTCTCTCTCTGTCCTCCCTCTCTCTCCCCCTCTCTCTCCACCCTCTCTTTCCGTCTTGTCATCTCAAGGTAATGTCTGTCAGCCAGTTGTACCAGTCCGTCGTGGACCTTGTACACAGATTAGGAAGGTAATTAACCTTTTAAAGAGAAGAATGCTGACTCCTCATTAACTATTTACACCTCTGCTATGGCAGCCACTCACTCCTATACTCCTCTAATCTCCTCTACCTCTATCTCTTCTCTGCTACCTGTATCTTTCGCTATGCTTCGCCATCGTTCTGTCTCTCTTTTTCCCTCTCTCACATCGTCAGCCCCAAGGTAGTAACAGAGAAGAGGTTGAGATGAGGATGGAGAAATTAATTAAACAAATACATATATTTTACCTTTATTTAACTAGGCAAGTCAGTTAAGAACAAATTCTTATCTTCAATGACAGCCTAGGAACAGTGGGTTAACTGCATTGTTCAGGGTCAGAATGACAGATTTGTACCTTGTCAGCTCCGGGATACAAACTTGTGACCTTTCGGTTATTTGTCCAACTCTCTAACCACTCGGCTACCCTGCCGCCCTTCCACTCTAACCACTAGGCTACCCTGCCGCCCCTACACTCTAACCACTCGGCTACCCTGCCGCTCCTCCACTCTAACCACTCGGCTACCCTGCCACCCCTCCACTCTAACCACTAGGCTACGCTGCCACCCCTCCACTCTAACCACTAGGCTACCCTGCCGCCCCTCCACTCTAACCACTAGGCTACCCTGCCGCCCCTCCACTCTAACCACTCGGCTACCCTGCCGCCCCTCCACTCTAACCACTCGGCTACGCTGCCGCCCCTCCACTCTAACCACTCGGCTACGCTGCCGCCCCGGGTTACTCAGAAATGTTTCAAAGACAATATTCATTCATGGTCGAACTGTAGTTTCCTAACTCTGATCCATGTTTCAGAGTAGGAGTTATTATCAGTCTACCTAACATCAACTTATTTTTTTATTTTATTTACTTTGTCTCAAGACATAATAGCAACACATGCTGACAAGTATATCGGATCAAATGATGAAAGACTTTGTCATTTGGAATTCCGTAACGTAAGTGTGGAACAATTATTGTTGTCTCCCCACGCTGACAAGCCACCGGCGTCTGACAACTTGGATGGAAAATGACAGGTTCCTAGCGGACGATATTGCCACTCCTATTTGCCATGTCATCAATTTAAGCCTACAAGAAAGTATGTGCGCTCAGGCCTGGAGGGAAGAACAAGTTATTATTTGTATTCCTAAAGCTAACTGGCTCAATCAGCCTGTTACTAACCCTTTGTAAACGTTTGGAAAAAATTGTGTTTGACCAGATACAATGCTATTTTACAGTAAACAAATTGACAACAGACTTTCAGCATGCTTATAGGGAAGGACAATGGTTGGTTGAGAGATCTTGATGATAAAAATATTGTGGGGGCTGTTTTGATTTCAGTACAGCTTTTTACTTTATGGTTCGTCATCTGTTGCTGATAAAACACATGTGTTCTGGCTTCACATCCCCTGCTATAATGTGGATAAAGAGTTACCTGTCTAACAGAACACAGAAGGTGTTCTTTAATGGAAGCCTCTTCAACATTATCCAGGTAGAATCAGGAATTCCCCAGGGCAGCTGTCTAGGCCCCTTACTTTTTTCAATTTCTACTAACGACATGCCACTGGCGCTGAGTAAAGCCAGCGTGTCTATGTATGTGGATGACTCAACACTATACACGTCAGTTACGACAGCGACAGAAATGACTGCAACACTTAACAAAGAACTGCAGTTAGTTTCAGAGTGGGTGACAAGGAATGAATTAGTTGTAAATATTTCTGAAACAAAAAGCATTGTATTTGGGACAAATCATTCACTAAACCCTAAACCTCAACTAAAAATTCTAATGAATAATGTGGTAATTATGACTAAACTGCTTGGAGTAACCCTGGATTGTAAACTGTCATGATCAAAACAAGTTGATACAAAAATACTAAAATGAGGAGAAGTCTGTCCATAATAAAGTGTTGCTCTACCTTCTTAACAACACTATCAACAAGGCAGGTCCTACAGGCCCTAGTTTCTACCTTCTTAACAACATGATCAACAAGGCAGGTCCTACAGGCCCTATTTTCTACCTTCTTAACAACACTATCAACAAGGCAGGTCCTACAGGCCCTAGTTTCTACCTTCTTAACAACATGATCAACAAGGCAGGTCCTACAGGCCCTATTTTCTACCTTCTTAACAACACTATCAACAAGACACGACGTTCAGTCGTGTGGTCAGGTGCTACAAAGAGGGACTAAGGAAAATTGCAATTGGCTCAGAACAGGGCAGCACGGCTGGCCCTTGGATGTTCACAGAGAGCTAATATTAATAATATGCATGTCAATCTCTCCTGGCTCAAAGTGGAGGAGAAATTGACTTCATCACTAAAAGTATTTGTGAGAGGTATTGACATGTTGAAAGCACCAAACTGTCTGTTCGAACTACTGGCACACAGCTCAGACACCCATGCATACCCCACAAGACATGCCACCAGAGGTCTGTTTAAACTACTAACACACAGCTCAGACACCCATACATACCCCACAAGACATGCCACCAGAGGTCTCTTCACAGTCCACAATTCCAGAACAGACTATGGGAGGCGCACACAGTACTACATAGAGCCATGACTACACGGAACTCTATTCCACAGTACTACATAGAGCCATGACTACATGGAACTCTATTCCACAGTACTACCTAGAGCCATGACTACATGGAACTCTATTCCACAGTACTACATAGAGCCATGACTACATGGAACTCTTTCCACAGTACTACATAGAGCCATGACTACATGGAACTCTATTCCACAGTACTACATATAGCCATGACCACATGGAACTCTATTCCACAGTACTACATAGAGACATGACTACATGGAACTCTATTCCACAGTACTACATAGAGTCATGACTACACGGAACTCTATTCCACAGTACTACATAGAGCCATGACTACATGGAACTCTATTCCACAGTACTACCTAGCGCCATGACTACATGGAACTCTATTCCACAGTACTACATAGAGCCATGACTACATGTAACTCTATTCCACAGTACTACATAGAGCCATGACTATATGGAACTCTATTCCACAGTACTACATAGAGCCATGACCACATGGAACTCTATTCCACAGTACTACCTAGAGCCATGACTACATGGAACTCTATTCCACAGTACTACATAGAGCCATGACCACATGGAACTCTATTCCACAGTACTACATAGAGTCATGACCACATGGAACTCTATTCCACAGTACTACTTATAATCATGACTACACGGAACTCTATTACTCATCGAGTAACTCATGCAAGCTTTAAAATGAGATTTAAATAGACCTTATGGAAGAGCAGGGACTGTGAAGCAAGACAAACGTAGGCACAGAAACACGCATGCAAACAAGCAATGGCATATACACTCTACACAAACGGGTACACATGGATTGTAACGTTTAAAAAAATATGTTTAACTGCCTTAATTTTGACGGACCCCAGGAAGAGTAGCTGCTGCCTTGTCAGGAACAAATGGGGATCCATAATAAACCCCAGGAAGAGTAGCTGCTGCCTTGTCAGGAACAAATGGGGATACATAATAAACCCCAGGAAGAGTAGCTGCTGCCTTGTCAGGAACTAATGGGGATCCATAATAAACCCCAGGAAGAGTAGCTGCTGCCTTGTCAGGTCATTAGTCAACTACCTGGTATGTATAATTTACCTGGTCGTTCATCAACTACCTGGTATGTATAATTTACATGGTCATTAGTCAACTACCTGGTATGTATAATTGACCTGGTTGTTCATCAACTACCTGGTATGTATAATTTACCTGGTTGTTCATCAACTTCCCTGGTATGTATAATTTACCTGGTTGTTCATCAACTACCTGGTATGTATAATTGACCTGGTTGTTCATCAACTACCTGGTATGTATAATTTACCTGGTTGTTCATCAACTACCTGGTATGTATAATTTACCTGGTCATTAGTCAACTACCTGGTATGTATAATTGACCTGGTTGTTCATCAACTACCTGGTATGTATAATTTACCTGGTCATTAGTCAACTACCTGGTATGTATAATTTACCTGGTTGTTCATCAACTACCTGGTATGTATAATTGACCTGGTTGTTCATCAACTACCTGGTATGTATAATTTACATGGTCATTAGTCAACTACCTGGTATGTATAATTTACCTGGTCATTAGTCAACTACCTGGTATGTATAATTTACATGGTCATTAGTCAACTACCTGGTATGTATAATTTACCTGGTCGTTCATCAACTACCTGGTATGTATAATTTACCTGGTTGTTCATCAACTACCTGGTATGTATAATTTACCTGGTTGTTCATAACTTACCTGGTATGTCTAATTTCCCTGGTCAAAGGTCATCCTGAAGACTGACCTTCGGTCCTCTAGGCACTATCAATTACACCCTCTCTCTCTCTCTCTCTCTCTCTCTGTGTCTCTCTCTCTCTCTTTCTCTCTCTCTGTCTCTCTCTCTCTCTGTGTCTCTCTCTCTCTCTCTCTCTCTCTCTCTCTCTCTCTCTCTCTGTCTCTCTCTCTCTCTCTCTCTGTCTCTCTCTCTGTCTCTCTCTGTCTCTCTCTCTCTCTCTGTCTCACTCTCACTCTCACTCTCACTCTCACTCTGTCGATTTCATTGTGTTACCTTTTAATTAGAATAATAAGGCAATTAATTACAACACTGGTTAGGTCATAACCTACTAGACACATGACCAGCACAAGAGAGGGGATGGGAGGGATGGTTTGGGGCAGGGATAGAGGGGTGAGGGAGGGATGGGTTGGGGCAGAGATAGAGGGATGGTTGGGGCAGGGATAGAGGGATGGGTTGGGGCAGGGATAGAGGGATGGGTTGGGGCAGAGAGGGATGGGTTGGGGCAGGGATAGAGGGATGGGTTGGGGCAGGGATAGAGGGATGGGTTGGGGCAGAGATAGAGGGATGGGTTGGGGCAGGGATAGAGGGATGGGTTGGGGCAGGGATAGAGGGATGGGTTGGGACAGGGATAGAGGGATGGGTTGGGGCAGGGAGGGATGGGTTGGGGCAGGGATAGAGGGGCAAGGGAGGGATGGTTGGGGCAGGGATAGAGGGGCGAGGGAGGGATGGGTTGGGGCAGGGATAGAGGGATGGGTTGGGGCAGGGATAGAGGGATGGGTTGGGGCAGGGATAGAGGGGCAAGGGAGGGATGGGTTGGGGCAGGGATAGAGGGATGGGTTGGGGCAGAGAGGGATGGGTTGGGGCAGGGATAGAGGGGTGAGGGAGGGATGGGTTGGGGCAGGGATAGAGGGATGGGTTGGGGCAGGGATAGAGGGGCGAGGGAGGGATGGGTTGGGGCAGGGATAGAGGGGCAAGGGAGGGATGGGTTGGGGCAGGGATAGAGGGATGGGTTGGGGCAGAGATGGGTTGGAGCAGGGATAGAGGGATGGGTTGGGGCAGGGATAGAGGGGCAAGGGAGGGATGGGTTGGGGCAGGGATAGAGGGGCAAGGGAGGGATGGGTTGGGGCAGGGATAGAGGGATGGGTTGGGGCAGGGAGGGATGGGTTGGGGCAGGGATAGAGGGGCAAGGGAGGGATGGGTTGGGGCAGGGATAGAGGGATGGGTTGGGGCAGGGAGGGATGGGTTGGGGCAGGGATAGAGGGGCAAGGGAGGGATGGGTTGGGGCAGGGATAGAGGGATGGGTTGAGGCAGAGAGGGATGGGTTGGGGCAGGGATAGAGGGGCAAGGGAGGGATGGGTTGGGGCAGGGATAGAGGGATGGGTTGGGGCAGAGAGGGATGGGTTGGGGCAAGGATAGAGGGGCGAGGGAGGGATGGGTTGGGGCAGGGATAGGGGGATGGGTTGGGGCAGAGAGGGATGGGTTGGGGCAGGGATAGAGGGGCGAGGGAGGGATGGGTTGGGGCAGGGATAGAGGGGCGAGGGAGGGATGGGTTGGGGCAGGGATAGAGGGATGGGTTGGGGCAGAGAGGGATGGGTTGGGGCAGGGATAGAGGGGGTAGGGAGGGATGGGTTGGGGCAGGGATAGAGGGATGGGTTGGGGCAGGGATAGAGGGATGAGTTGGGGCAGGGATAGAGGGATGGGTTGGGGCAGTGATAGAGGAATGGGTTGGGGCAGAGATAGAGGGATGGGTTGGGGCAGAGATAGAGGGATGGGTTGGGGCAGGGATAGAGGGATGGGTTGGAGCAGGGATAGAGGGATGGGTTGGGGCAGGGATAGAGGGATGGGTTGGAGCAGGGATAGAGGGATGGGTTGGGGCAGGGATAGAGGGATGGGTTGGGACAGGGATAGAGGGATGGGTTGGGGCAGGGATAGAGGGATGGGTTGGGGCAGAGATAGAGGGATGGGTTGGGGCAGAGATAGAGGGATGGGTTGGTGCAGGGATAGAGGGATGGGTTGGGGCAGGGATAGAGGGATGGGTTGGGGCAGGGATAGAGGGATGGGTTGGGGCAGGGATAGAGGGATGGGTTGGGGCAGGGATAGAGGGATGGGTTGGGGCAGGGATAGAGGGATGGGTTGGGACAGGGATAGAGGGATGGGTTAGGGCAGAGATAGAGGGATGGGTTGGGGCAGGGATAGAGGGATGGGTTGGGGCAGGGATAGAGGGATGGTTTGGGGCAGGGATAGAGGGATGGGTTGGGGCAGGGATAGAGGGATGGGTTGGGACAGGGATAGAGGGATGATGGCTAACATAAAAAGATCTGGAGGGAAATTCTACGTATCTCTTTCCCTCGCTCACCCCCTACCCCCTTCAATGTCGCCTCTTGTCCCTCCCTCCCTCCCTCCCTCCCTGCCAACCCTTCCATTCCTTCCATCCCACAATCCCTTGCTCCCAGCCCTCTGAAAGACAGAGTGCCCTTGCATGGTAATTATATTAGGTTGGTCCGATCATAAAACTCCAAGGAGTTTAATACCGGGGGGAGGGAAGGGGGGGTGGACACTGTGTCTGAAAGCTCCGGAACCTAGCACTCCTCGTAAATAGCGTCATCATGCTAAATAAATAGCGCTAAATCAAGGGTCTGAACGGTGGGTCGGTTGCTGTGGCGGGCGGTGTGTAGTTATTTATAGGTTTCAGCCCGGGGCTGGGCGCTTGGCTGGTCACGGCGATAATGCTGTCTTTATAGGTCCATATCAAAACCACCACGTCTTGACAAAAAATCTTTCTTCTTCCTTTCACATCTCTCTCTCTCGATGAATATTTTCCCCATTTCTCTGTCTTGATGTCTTCTCTCTCTCTCTGTTTGTCTTGTTGAGCATCCCCCTGTCCCCTGGAACATCCTTCTTTCTCCACCTTTCTTCCGCCTCTCCCGCCTCTCCACCTCTTCCTCCTCTCCCACCTCTCCCTTCTCTCCCGCCTCTCTCACCTATCCCTTCTCTCCCTTCTCTCCCTTCTCTCCCGCCTCTCCCGCCTCTCCACCTCTCCCACCTCTCCCGCCTGTCCCGCCTCTCCCTTCTCTCCCGCCTCTCCCGCCTCTCCACCTCTTCCGCCTCTCCCGCCTCTCCACCTCTCCCGCCTCTCCCGCCTCTCCCGCCTCTCCCGCCGCTCCCGCCTCTAAACCTCTCCCGCCTCTCCCGCCTCTCCCGCCTCTCCACCTCTCCCGCCTCTCCCCTCTCTCCCTTCTCTCCCGCCTCTCCCACCTCTCCCGCCTCTCCCGCCTCTCCACCTCTCCCGCCTCTTCCGCCTCTCCCGCCTCTCCCGCCTCTCCTGCCTCTTCCTCCTCTCCCGCCTCTCCACCTCTTCCGCCTCTCCACCTCTTCCGCCTCTCCCGCCTCTCCCGCCTCTCCGCCTCTTCCTCCTCTCCCGCCTCTCCACCTCTCCCTTCTCTCCCGCCTCTCCACCTCTTCCTCCTCTCCCGCCTCTCCCGCCTCTCTACCTCTTCTGCCTCTCCCGCCTCTCCCGCCTCTCCGCCTCTTCCTTCTCTCCCGCCTCTCCCGCCTCTCCACCTCTTCCTCCTCTCCCGCCTCTCCCGCCTCTCCACCTCTTCCGCCTCTCCCGCCTCTCCCACCTCTCCGCCTCTTCCTCCTCTCCGCCTCTTCCTCCTCTCCCGCCTCTCCCGCCTCTCCACCTATTCCTCCTCTCTCGCCTCTCCCGCCTCTCCCGCCTCTCCCGCCTCTCCACCTATTCCTCCTCTTCCGCCTCTCCCGCTTCTCCACAAGATAAAATAAATAAGCATAAATATGGGTTGTATTTACAATGGTGTGTGTTCTTCACTGGTTGCCCTTTTCTCGTGGCAACAGATCACAAATCTTGCTGCTGTGATGGCACACAGTGGAATTTCACCCAGTGGATATGAGAATTTATCAAACTTGGATTTGTTTTCGAATTCTTTGTGGATCTGTGTAATCTGAGGGAAATATGTCTCTCTAATATGGTCATACATTGGGCAGGAGGTTAGGAAGTGCACCTCAGTTTCCACCTCATTTTGTGGGCAGTGTGCTCTCTCTCTCTGTCTCTCTCCCTTTCTCTCTCTCTCTCTGTGCCTCTCTCTTTCTCTCTCTCTCTCTCGCTGTGCCTCTCTCTCTCTCTCTCTCTCTCTCTCTCTCTCGCTGTGCCTCTCTCTCTCTCTCTCTCTCTCGCTGTGCCTCTCTCTCTCTCTCTCTCGCTGTGCCTCTCTCTCTCGCTGTGCCTCTCTCTCTCTCTCGCTGTGCCTCTCTCTCTCTCTCTCTCTCTCTGTGCCTCTCTCTCTGTGCCTCTCTCTCTCTCTCTCTCGCTGTGCCCCTCTCTCTCTCTCTCTCGCTGTGCCTCTCTCTCTCGCTGTGCCCCTCTCTCTCTCTCTCTCTCTCTGTGCCTCTCTCTCTCTCTCTCTCTCTGTGCCTCTCTCTCTCTCTCTCTCTGTGCCTCTCTCTCTGTGCCTCTCTCTCTCTCTCTCTCTGTGCCTCTCTCTCTCTCTCTCTGTGCCTCTCTCTCTCTCTCTCTCTCTCTCTCTGTGCCTCTCTCTCTCTCTCTCTCTCTCTCTCTCTCTGTGCCTCTCTCTCTCTCTCTCTCTCTCTCTGTGCCTCTCTCTCTCTCTCTCTCTCTCTCTGTGCCTCTCTCTCTCTCTCTCTCTCTGTGCCTCTCTCTCTCTCTCTCTCTCTCTCTGTGCCTCTCTCTCTCTCTCTCTCTCTCTCTGTGCCTCTCTCTCTCTCTCTCTCTCTCTCTGTGCCTCTCTCTCTCTCTCTCTCTCTCTCTTTCTGTCCCCGCCTTTCTATTGCTTCTACAGGACAGATTAAAATAAATGTAAATAAATGGGGCCCAAAGTGACAGCAGGGAAACTGCTCACTGTTTTCCGTTTTTGTTCGCCCTTCCACTCCTCAGTAATTGCGCCCCTAGCCCCGAGGCTAACGGGATGAGGGAAGTTAGTGTAGAGATCCTTGTCTCCATCCCAAATTGCACTCTATTCTCTATGTAGTGCACTACTTTAGACCAGGGGCCACAGTGTACTATATAGGGAAAAAGGTGCCATTTGGGGCACTGGCCTTGATTCTGACAGTAATTCAATTGCATTAGCCAACATTCTCTCTCAAACAGTAGCCTTGGCAATTACCACGCCACGTTTCCCTCTCATCAAATGCAATTTTCTCTTTAATTTGAAGCTCGTTTGATTATCCCACTACAACCAGCCATTGCGACTGGTTGTACTTCTGAGACCTGTCCAGAGGCCTGTTCTGAGACCTGTCCAGAGGCCTGTTCTGAGACATGTTCTAAGACCTGTTCTGAGAACTGGACACCTGTTCTGAGACCTGTCCAGAGGCCTGTTCTGAGACATGTTCTAAAGACCTGTTCTGAGAACTGGACACCTGTTTCTGAGACCTGTTCTGAGACCTGTTCTAAGACCTGTCCTGTGAACTGGACACCTGTCCTGAGGCCTGTCCTGAGGCTTGCCCTGAGGCCTGTCCTGAGGCTTGTCCTGAGGCTTGTCCTGAGGCCTGTCCTGAGGCCTGTCCTGAGGCTTGTCCTGAGGCCTGTCCTGAGGCCTGTCCTGAGGCTTGCCCTGAGGCCTGTCCTGAGGCTTGTCCTGAGGCCTGTCCTGAGGCCTGTCCTGAGGCCTGTTCTGAAACCTGTTCTGAGGCCTGTTCTAAGAACCTGTCATTTTTTTAAATAATTGAATGCTGTTGTTTTACTGAAAGCAGGTATAGGTTTCTCTCTGTCTCAGTCTTTGATTTATATTTTTTTAGGGATGCGGAACGATTGTTGCTTCCATCAATTGTCTGTTTCCCCCATATAATATGCATATACATACACAGACCTATGTAGATATACATATTTGTTTTAGAATATACCTTTATATTCCCCACAAATTGGAGTGAACTAATAAACAGTAACACCTAGGCTTTTACTGTCAGTTTATATGTATCTTTTACACATTTTACACAATCTATTTCACAATAGTATTTAGTTTGTTTTTAGTCTTTAGTCATCTTCCTCTATTTCTGATGTCCAGTTTGATTTCTATTGGTAACTGTGTTATTTCACAACATTTCTGAACCTTTATACATTTTACAGACCTGTTGTTACGGTTTTCTTCTATATCCTCCTCTGACGAAGAGGTAGAACAAAGATCGGACCAAAACGCAGCGTGTTGATTGAGATACATATTTAATGAAACAAAGAAACACGAACTTACACGAACACTACAAAAACAATAAATGAAACCGAAACAGCCTATCTGGTGCAAACTAACAAAGAGTACACATAGGACAATAAGGACAATCACCCACGACAAACTCAAAGAATATGGCTGCCTAAATATGGTTCCCAATCAGAGACAACGATAAACACCTGCCTCTAATTGAGAACCACTCCAGACAGCCATAGACTTTGCTAGATAACCCTACTAGCAACAATCCCAATACCACCACCAAAACCCCAAGACAAACACACCACAATTACAAAAAAAACATGCCACACCCTGGCCTGACCAAATACATAAAGATAAACACAAAATACTTTGACCAGGGCGTGACACCTGTATGTTTAACATTGGTTATCTTGTTGCTATAAGTCCCACCCTTCAGCTCTCTCAACACCATCCATATTGGATTTATATTTGTCATGTATTTTTCAACTGTGCTGTGATGCTTCACAAAAGTACTGAACCTTTCTATTCTCAAAGCTTCTACAGAATGTAAATTAAAGATAAATATTTTTGCCAAAATAATTATTATATTATTGATTGATTGACTATGGCTTTTACAATCAACCAGTATTGTTATCTGCAGCGTTAGTTCTAGGTAAGGGTAGCCTAGTGGTTAGAGTGTTGGGCTAGTATCTGGAAGGTTGCAAGTTCAAACCCCTGAGCTGACAAGGTACAAATCTGTCATTCTGCCCGTGAACAGGCAGTTAACCCACTGTTCCTAGGCTGTCATTGAAAATAAGAATTGTTCTTAACTGACTTGACTAGTTAAATAAAGGTAAAAAAATGTTGGTCCTGTGACCAAAATTGAGCTACATATGGATAAAACTAAAATAAATTATCACAGCAAAATCTGCAGAACTGGGAAGATTGTATCCCCCATACATTCTATTGTTTGCAAAAATGTTGTATAGTAATTTAAATTGTAAAAAATGGAAGTTTTGAATCCAGCTGTTTTGTGTGTTGATTGAAATAATGATATTTTGGAGATCGGAATTAGCCTTTCCTGCACAGGGGGTTCACAACATTCCACTGAAAAGGCAGCGTGCGAAATTCAAAAATATTTTTTTGAAATATGTATCTTTCACACATCAACAGTCCAATCCAGCAAATGAAAGATAAACATCTTGTTAATCTACCCATCATGTCTGATTTCAAAAATGCTTTACAGCGAAAGCACAACCTATGATTATGTTAGGTCAGAGCCAAGTCAAAAGAACACCCAGCCATTTTCCAGCCAAAGATAGGAGAAATAAAAAAGCAGAAATATAGATGAAATGAATCACTAACCTTTGATGATCTTCATCAGATGACACTCATAGAACTTCATGTTACACAATACATGTATGTTTTGTTCGATAATGTGCATATTTATATCCCCCCCCAAAAAATGTCAGTTTACATTGGCGCCTTACATGCAGTAATGTTATGATTCCAAAACATCTGGTGATTTTGCAGAAATACTCATAAAAAACATTGATAAAAAGATACAAGTGTTATTCACAGAATTAAAGATAGACTTCTCCTTAATGCAACCGCTGTGTCAGATTTGAAAAAAACTTTACGGAAAAAGCATAATCTGAGAACGGCGCTCAGAACCCAAAACAGCCAGAGGAATATCCGCCATTTTGGAATCAACAAAGTTAGAAACAACACCATAAATATTCACTTACCTTTGATGATCTTCATCAGAAGGCACTCCCACGAATCCCAGTTCGACAATAAATGACTGATTTGTTCCATAAAGTTCGATCATTTATGTCCAAATAGCCACTTGTTAGCGTGTTCAGCCCAGTAATCCATCTTCATCAGGCGCAGGCACTTCATCCAGACAAAAACTTGAAAAGTTCCGTTACAGTCCTTTAGAAACATGTCAAACGATGTATGGAATCAATCTTTAGGATGTTTTTAACATAAAACATGAATAATGTTCCAACCGGAGAATTCCTTCGTCTTCAGAAAAGCACTGGAAAGAGAGGTAACTCTGTTGGGAGCGCACGTCACGAGACCAAGGCTCTCTGCCAGACCACTGACTCAAAGTGGCCTCATGAGCCCCTCCCTCCTTTATAGTAGAATCCTCATTCAAGTTTTTAAAGACGGTTGACATCTAGTGGAAGCTGTAGAAAGTGCAACTTTATCCATATCTCAATGGATATGGCCAAGCTTTGAAAAACTACAAACCTCAGATGTCCCACGTCCTGGTTGGATTTTTCTCAGGTTTTCGCCTGCCATATGAGCTCTGTTATACTCACAGACATCATTCAAACAGTTTTAGAAACGTCAGAGTGTTTTCTACCCAATACTAATAATAATATGCATATATTAGCAACTGAGTAGCAGGCAGTTTACTCTGGGAACCTTATTCATCCAAAAGTGAAAATGCTGCCCCATATCCCAAAAAGGTAAAGGGAAAAAGGCTTTTCTTGAACATGGGGTGAGAGATTCCTACCAATTTACTAGAGAACCAGTTTGGATTTAAGTATAACTTCTGTATGACTGATGCCTTTAGTGAGAGGTCTAATGCTTTAACATTTAATCATTTCTGCCCTCCAAATTCATATTCGTTTTTTTATAAATAGGCCCTTTTAATTTTGTCTGGCTTGCCGTTCCAAACAAAATTGAATATATATTTTTTTACATTTAATTTAAAAGCAGGTCACTAGGTGTAGGCAAAACCATAAGCAAATAGGTAAACTGTGACTAAAAAGTTAATCAGGGTGATTTTTCCACAAATAGACAGGTATTTTCCTTTCCATGGTAGCAAGATCATATCATTGTTGGATCAAAGTTAAACAGCTAACATTTCAATGGCAATAATAAATAGACATACCGATAATAACAATAAATAATAAATAGATATATCGATAGTGGACAACCTTGTTTTACTCCTAGATAGTTTACAACTTTCTGAGATTTACTACTATGTATGGTAACACCTAGGGTTACCATACATATCTTTAACCCATTTTATAGGAGATTCTACAAAATAGCATTTTTATATTGAATATTGAAAATAATTTGGTGCATTTTTCCCCATCCAGTTTGCTTAATGTTTTATAATGGATCTGTACTCCCCGGAGGCGGAGTTCGTTTTAGTTATTCCTCTAACTTATTCTGTACCTTGTAGTTTTTATTGCTGTCCAACTGGACTGTCCTTCCATTTCCTTTGTTAATATGGACTCTTTTGATCTAAATTGCTTTTGTTTTATAGATGAGTACTGAATTGCATGGCCTCTAAAAGTACACTTATAAGTGTCTCATACAATAAGGGGGATCTGCTGTACCTCTGTCTATGTTATATCTGAAAAAGTCAATTATAAATTCTTCTGTCTAGTTCTAAACAATTTATCATCTTGTAGGCTTTGATTAAATTTCCAATATCCTCGCTGTTCTGTAAGAGTCATATATATATGGCTATGTGATGATCCGACTGCATTCTGTCCCATATCAACACTTTTAAACGTTTGGTGCCAGAGAGATAAGGCATAAGAAAGTAATCAAGACGACTAGCTTGATTAAGCTTCCTCCATGTATATCTCATTAGGTCAGGATATTAAACCTCCTCCATGTATATCTCACTAGGTCAGGGTATTTAAGTCTCCATATATCCACTAATTCCAATATATTCATGACATTCATGATTTCCTTAAGTGCCTGAGTGTAACGGCCCTCTTCTATCTCCTCCTCTGACGAAGAGGTAGAACAAGGATCGGACCAAAATGCAGCATGATGATGATTCATGATTTATATAAATGAAGGAAAACCCTATACAAGCAGAAACTACAAAAATAACGAAATGAAATAACGAAAACCGAAACAGCCCTATCTTGTGCAAACACAAAGACAGGAACAATCACCCACGAAAACACTCACAGAATATGGCTGCCTAAATATGGTTCCCAATCAGAGACAACGATAATCACCTGACTCTGATTGAGAACCGCCTCAGGCAGCCATAGACTACTTAGACACCCTACAAAACCCCTAAGACAAAAACACACCACAATAACCCATGTCACACCCTGGCCTGACCAAATAATTTAAGAAAACACAAAATACTAAGACCAAGGTGTGACACTGAGGGTGATAGTTTGTAGTGTGATTTCCTTTCCGGTCCATAGAGGTATTTAAGACCGTATTAAAATCTCCCACCATAGTAATAGAGTCTAGTGTTGCTTGTAGAGTTGATCAATTCCGATATATATTTTCAAAGAAGCTTGGATCATCATTATTCGAATTATTAGGTTAATAAGCCATATTTATTTATTGTCCAATAACATATTTAAAATAATCCATTTACCTTGATAATCTGTTTGGACATTTTGCACATTTGAATCAAAATGACTGTTAATTAAAACCATCACCCCTTTTGAATTTCTTTGCCCATGGGAGAAATATATACGCAGCCACCACAGTCCTTTTCCCACAAAACTTCATCTAAAATTGTTGAATGAGATTCCTGTAAACAATAGATATTCTATTCCTTCTCTTTTAGCCATGTAAATACTGATCGTCTTTTCTTATTATCTGCTAAGCCATTACAATTATAACTGGCTATACTTATTTCACCACTTACCATAATGAGACACAGGTTTCAATTATTTTGATCAAAATATATGTTTGTAAATGTACAATTAAAAAGTAACATGATGGTGTCTAAATAGCTGTACCATGATCTCTACCTCCAATTGGTCCCCACTAATCCACCCGCTAAAAGCTCTCCTCATCCTGAGCTGTGTTGTCTATCCCAATGTCGTCCTCACTTCGATTTGTATTATATATTATATTTGTATTATATAAAGCTATTAAAATATTTATATATATATATTTATTTTAAGAATTCGGTTTGTTATTTTCCATAATTAGCTATTAATATTTGTAGTAATGCTGTATGAGAAGGTCTGCAAAACTGAGAAAAAAATGGAGATTGCATCTTCATGTAGATTTTATGAACCATTGTCACTTCCTGAAACAGAGAGAGAGGGAGAGAGAGAGAGAGAGGGGGGAGAGAGACAGAGAGAGAGGGAGAGAGAGAGAGAGAGAGGGAGAGAGAGAGAGAGAGAGACAGAGAGAGACAGAGAGAGGAGAGA
>NC_034190.2:3534163-3591705 GCF_002021735.2 Oncorhynchus kisutch | reverse complement strand
GACAGGACAATAACCTCTCCGTCAACGTGAGCAAGACAAAGCAGCTGATTGTGGAATGCAGAAAAATGAGAGCTGAGCAATCACCCATTCACATCGACGGAATTGTAGTGGAGAAGGTTGAGAAGTTCCATGATGTCCACGTCACTAAGGACCGATCATGGTCCAAACACATCAACACAGTCCTGAGTAGATCACGACAACGCCTATTCCCCCTCAGGGGGCTGTACTGTACTCTACTGCACAATCCTGTACTATACTGTCCTGTACTGTTCTGTACTGTACTGTTCTGTACTGTACTGTACTATACTGTACTATACTATACTATACTGTACTGTACTGTTCTGTACTGTTCTGTACTGTACTATACTGTCCTGTACTATACTATACTATACTATACTGTACTGTACTGTACTGTACTATACTGTACTGTACTGTACTGTACTATACTGTACTATACTATACTATACTATACTATACTATACTGTCCTGTACTATACTATACTATACTATACTGTACAGATAGTGTTGACGTGTGAAGTATGGATAGTGTTGATGTGTGAAGTACGGATAGTGTTGACGTGTGAAGTACAGATAGTGTTGACGTGTGAAGTACGGATAGTGTTGATGCGTGAAGTATGGATAGTGTTGACGTGTGAAGTATGGATAGTGTTGATGTGTGAAGTATGGATAGTGTTGACGTGTGAAGTACAGATAGTGTTGACGTGTGAAGTATGGATAGTGTTGAGGTGTGAAGTATGGATAGTGTTGACGTGTGAAGTATGGATAGTGTTGACGTGTGAAGTATGGATAGTGTTGACGTGTGAAGTACAGATAGTGTTGACGTGTGAAATATGGATAGTGTTGACGTGTGAAGTACGGATAGTGTTGACGTGTGAAGTACAGATAGTGTTGACGTGTGAAGTATGGATAGTGTTGACGTGTGAAGTATGGATAGTGTTGACGTGGAAACCGGCATACACGTGTGAAGTATGGATAGTGTTGACGTGTGAAGTATGGATAGTGTTGAGGTGTGAAGTATGGATAGTGTTGACGTGTGAAGTATGGATAGTGTTGAGGTGTGAAGTATGGATAGTGTTGAGGTGTGAAGTATGGATAGTGTTGAGGTGTGAAGTATGGATAGTGTTGACGTGTGAAGTATGGATAGTGTTGACGTGTGAAGTATGGATAGTGTTGACGTGTGAAGTACAGATAGTGTTGACGTGTGAAATATGGATAGTGTTGACGTGTGAAGTACGGATAGTGTTGACGTGTGAAGTACAGATAGTGTTGACTTGTGAAGTATGGATAGTGTTGACGTGTGAAGTATGGATAGTGTTGACGTGGAAACCGGCATACACGTGTGAAGTATGGATAGTGTTGACGTGTGAAGTATGGATAGTGTTGAGGTGTGAAGTATGGATAGTGTTGACGTGTGAAGTATGGATAGTGTTGAGGTGTGAAGTATGGATAGTGTTGAGGTGTGAAGTATGGATAGTGTTGAGGTGTGAAGTATGGATAGTGTTGAGGTGTGAAGTATGGATAGTGTTGAGGTGTGAAGTATGGATAGTGTTGACGTGTGAAGTATGGATGGTGTTGAGGTGTGAAGTATGGATAGTGTTGACGTGTGAAATATGGATAGTGTTGATGTGTGAAGTACAGATAGTGTTGACGTGTGAAGTATGGATAGTGTTGATGTGTGAAGTACGGATAGTGTTGACGTGTGAAGTACAGATAGTGTTGACGTGTGAAGTACGGATAGTGTTGATGTGTGAAGTATGGATAGTGTTGACGTGTGAAGTATGGATAGTGTTGAGGTGTGAAGTATGGATAGTGTTGACGTGTGAAGTATGGATAGTGTTGAGGTGTGAAGTATGGATAGTGTTGAGGTGTGAAGTATGGATAGTGTTGAGGTGTGAAGTATGGATAGTGTTGACATCTCCTGACCCCTCCTGTCTCAGCCTCCAGTATTTATGCTGCAGTAGTTTATGTGTCGGGGGGCTGGGGTCAGTTTGTTATATCTGGAGTACTTCTCCTGTCCTATTCGGTGTCCTGTGTGAATCTAAGTGTGCGTTCTCTAATTCTCTCCTTCTCTCTTTCTTTCTCTCTCTCGGAGGACCTGAGCCCTAGGACCATGCCCCAGGACTACCTGACATGATGACTCCTTGCTGTCCCCAGTCCACCTGGCCATGCTGCTGTTCCAGTTTCAACTGACCTGAGCCCTAGGACCATGCCCCAGGACTACCTGACATGATGACTCCTTGCTGTCCCCAGTCTACCTGGCCATGCTGCTGCTCCAGTTTCAACTTCCACCTGACTGTGCTGCTGCTCTAGTTTCAACTGTTCTGCCTTATTATTATTCGACCATGCTGGTCATTTATGAACATTGAACATCTTGACCATGTTCTGTTATAATCTCCACCCGGCACAGCCAGAAGAGGACTGGCCACCCCACATAGCCTGGTTCCTCTCTAGGTTTCTTCCTAGGTATTGGCCTTTCTAGGGAGTTTTTCCTAGCCACTGTGCTTCTCCACCTGCATTGCTTGCTGTTTGGGGTTTTAGGCTGGGTTTCTGTACAGCACTTTGAGATATCAGCTGATGTACGAAGGGCTATATAAATAAATTTGATTTGATTTGATTTGATTTGACATGTGAAGTATGGATAGTGTTGAGGTGTGATGTATGGATAGTGTTGAGGTGTGAAGTATGGATAGTGTTGACGTGTGAAGTATGGATAGTGTTGAGGTGTGAAGTATGGATAGTGTTGACGTGTGAAATATGGATAGTGTTGAGGTGTGAAGTACAGATAGTGTTGACGTGTGAAGTATGGATAGTGTTGATGTGTGAAGTACGGATAGTGTTGACGTGTGAAGTACAGATAGTGTTGACGTGTGAAGTACGGATAGTGTTGATGTGTGAAGTATGGATAGTGTTGACGTGTGAAGTATGGATAGTGTTGATGTGTGAAGTATGGATAGTGTTGATGTGTGAAGTATAGATAGTGTTGACGTGTTAAGTATGGATAGTGTTGAGGTGTGAAGTAAGGATAGTGTTGACGTGTGAAGTATGGATAGTGTTGACGTGTGAAGTACAGATAGTGTTGACGTGTGAAATATGGATAGTGTTGACGTGTGAAGTACGGATAGTGTTGACGTGTGAAGTACAGATAGTGTTGACGTGTGAAGTATGGATAGTGTTGACGTGTGAAGTATGGATAGTGTTGACGTGGAAACCGGCATACACGTGTGAAGTATGGATAGTGTTGACGTGTGAAGTACAGATAGTGTTGAGGTGTGAAGTATGGATAGTGTTGAGGTGTGAAGTATGGATAGTGTTGAGGTGTGAAGTATGGATAGTGTTGACGTGTGAAGTATGGATAGTGTTGACGTGTGAAGTATGGATAGTGTTGACGTGTGAAGTACGGATAGTGTTGACGTGTGAAATATGGATAGTGTTGACGTGTGAAGTACAGATAGTGTTGACGTGTGAAGTATGGATAGTGTTGACGTGTGAAGTATGGATAGTGTTGACGTGGAAACCGGCATACACGTGTGAAGTATGGATAGTGTTGACGTGTGAAGTATGGATAGTGTTGAGGTGTGAAGTATGGATAGTGTTGACGTGTGAAGTATGGATAGTGTTGAGGTGTGAAGTATGGATAGTGTTGAGGTGTGAAGTATGGATAGTGTTGAGGTGTGAAGTATGGATAGTGTTGACGTGTGAAGTATGGATAGTGTTGAGGTGTGAAGTATGGATAGTGTTGAGGTGTGAAGTATTGATAGTGTTGACGTGTGAAGTATGGATAGTGTTGAGGTGTGAAGTATGGATAGTGTTGACGTGTGAAGTATGGATAGTGTTGAGGTGTGAAGTATGGATAGTGTTGAGGTGTGAAGTATGGATAGTGTTGAGGTGTGAAGTATGGATAGTGTTGACGTGTGAAGTATGGATAGTGTTGACGTGTGAAGTATGGATAGTGTTGACGTGTGAAATATGGATAGTGTTGACGTGTGAAGTATGGATAGTGCTGAGGTGTGAAGTATGGATAGTGTTGACGTGTGAAGTATGGATAGTGTTGACGTGTGAAGTACGGATAGTGTTGACGTGTGAAGTACAGATAGTGTTGAGGTGTGAAGTATGGATAGTGTTGAGGTGTGAATTATGGATAGTGTTGACGTGTGAAGTATGGATAGTTTTGACGTGTGAAGTATGGATAGTGTTGAGGTGTGAAGTATGGATAGTGTTGAGGTGTGAAATATGGATAGTGTTGACGTGTGAAGTATGGATAGTGTTGAGGTGTGAAGTATGGATAGTGTTGACGTCTCTCTCTCTCTCTCACTCTCGCCTTTCTCACACATCAAGCCATTGTTGTTCTTCACATTACCGTCTCAGGTAAACACACATTATATCAAATAAAATCTAAGTTTATTTGTCACATGCACAGGATACAGAAGGTGTTAACGGTACAGTGAAATGGTTACCTGCATAGTGGAGTCTTCTCTTTAGACATGTAGCTAGCTAGCTAAACATTGAACCATAATCCCAACTCATAATGTTACTACACTGTATTACATCTTGGAGTCTTCTGTTTAGACATGTAGCTTGCTAGCTAAACAATGAACCATAATCCCAACTCATAATGTTACTACACTGCATTACATCGTGGAGTCTTCTGTTTAGACATGTAGCTAGCTAGCTAAACAATGAACCATAACCCCAAATCTAATGCCGCGCTCAAAACAATTGGGAATGCTGATTGGGAAAAGTTAATTTGAAAGGTCATCCAACTCGGAATTCCAACTCAGGAATCTCGGGTTTCTTTCTATCCTACACATTTCATAACGTTAGCTAGCGAGACAGCCAGCTAACTAGCTAACACCAGTTTGTTATTCTTTAACTTTGCAATAATAACTACTTTCTGACAAAATTTGAAAATGTATAATATCTGAAAATGTATATGACCCGTGTACGTGGATGACATGGATGCCCTTAGTTTGAAGATGTTATCCTGAGACAGGTGTTTTATACATCAGCCTTGTTTCAAATCTCATCTTTCTATTTCCACCCGGAAATCCACTGATTGGTCAACTTCTTCTGTGACAACGACACACGTCACCGTCCTCAGCAGACTCTTCTTCTGGTTGAATTTGAACCTAAATCAGGGATTTCCTCGTTAGTCTGAATCGTTTTCAGAGTCGGAGAGAGTCAGCGCGGCTGAGAGAGAGGAAGCAAGAGAGAGAGAGGAAGCAAGAGAGAGAGAGAAAGCAAGAGAGAGAGAGAGAAAGCAAGAGAGAGAGAGAGAAAGCAAGAGAGAGATGGGAAGGAAGAGAGAGAGAGAGAAAGCAAGAGAGAGAGAAAGCAAGAGAGAGATAGAAAGCAGAGAGAGATAGAAAGCAAGAGAGAGAGGAAGCATGAGAGAGGGAGAAAGCAAGAGAGAGAGAGAAAGCAAGAGAGAGAGGAAGCATGAGAGAGGGAGAAAGCATGAGAGAGGGAGAAAGCAAGAGAGAGCGATAAAGAGGAGGAGAGAGAGAAGAGAGAGAGGGGGAGGGTTGAGATGGTTCAATGATGGCCTTTCATGGTCATGATGTCATGATGATGTTGGTGATGATGATGTGGATATTGTGGATGATGATGACGATGATGATGCTGATGATGATGTGGATGATGATGATGATGATGGTGATGATGATGCTGATGCTGATGATGTGGATATTGTGGATGATGATGGTGATGATGATGATATGGATATTGTGGATGATGATGGTGATGATGTGGATATTGTGGGTGATGATGGTGATTTGGATGATGATGAGGATTGTGGATGATGATGATTATGATGATGATGATTATGTTGATGGTGATGGTGATGATGATGATGATGATGATGATGATGGTGATGATGATGATGATGATGATGATGATGATGCTGATGATGATCATGATGATGATGATGATGATGCTGTTGATTGTGATGATGGTGATGATGATGATGGTGATGGTGATGTTGATGACGGTGATGTTGATGATGGTGATGATGATGATGATGATGATGATGTTGATGGTGATGGTGATGATGATGATGATGATGATGATGATGATGATGATCATGATCATGATGATGATGATGATGATGCTGTTGATTGTGATGATGATGATGATGATGATGGTGATGGTGATGTTGATGATGGTGATGTTGATGATGGTGATGATGATGATGATGGTGATGATGATGATGATGGTGATGATGATTATTATGATGATGATGATGGTGATGATGATGATGATGATGATGATGATGATGATGATATTGTGGATGATGATGATGATGATGATGATGATGATGATGATGATGATGATGATGATGATGATGATTTAATTTTTTTATTTTTATTTCACCTTTATTTAACCAGGTAGGCTAGTTGAGAACACCTTTATTTAACCAGGTAGGCTAGTTGAGAACACCTTTATTTAACCAGGTAGGCTAGTTGAGAACAAGTTCTCATTTGCAACTGCGACCTGGCCAAGATAAAGCATAGCAGTGTGAGCAAACAACAAAGAGTTACACATGGAGTAAACAATTAACAAGTCAATAACACAGTAGAAAACGAAGGGGGGGTCTATATACAATGTGTGCAAAAGGCATGAGGAGGTAGGCAAATAATTACAATTTTGCAGATTAACACTGGAGTGATAAAAGATCAGATGGTCATGTACAGGTAGAGATATTGGTGTGCAGAAGAGCAGAAAAGTAAATAAATAAAAACAGTATGGGGATGAGGTAGGTGAAAAGGGTGGGCTATTTACCAATAGACTATGTACAGCTGCAGCGATCGGTTAGCTGCTCAGATAGCTGATGTTTGAAGTTGGTGAGGGAGATAAAAGTCTCCAACTTCAGCGATTTTTGCAATTCGTTCCAGTCACAGGCAGCAGAGTACTGGAACGAAAGGCGGCCAAATGAGGTGTTGGCTTTAGGGATGATCAGTGAGATACACCTGCTGGAGCGCGTGCTACGGATGGGTGTTGCCATCGTGACCAGTGAGCTGAGATAAGGCGGAGCTTTACCTAGCATAGACTTGTAGATGACCTGGAGCCAGTGGGTCTGGCGACGAATATGTAGCGAGGGCCAGCCGACTAGAGCATACAAGTCGCAGTGGTGGGTAGTATAAGGTGCTTTAGTGACAAAACGGATGGCACTGTGATAGACTGCATCCAGTTTGCTGAGTAGAGTGTTGGAAGCCATTTTGTAGATGACGTCGCCGAAGTCGAGGATCGGTAGGATAGTCAGTTTTACTAGGGTAAGCTTGGCGGCTTGAGTGAAGGAGGCTTTGTTGCGGAATAGAAAGCCGACTCTTGATTTGATTTTCGATTGGAGATGTTTGATATGAGTCTGGAAGGAGAGTTTGCAGTCTAGCCAGACACCTAGGTACTTATAGACGTCCACATATTCTAGGTCGGAACCATCCAGGGTGGTGATGCTAGTCGGGCATGCAGGTGCAGGCAGCGACCGGTTTAAAAGCATGCATTTGGTTTTACTAGCGTTTAAGAGCAGTTGGAGGCCACGGAAGGAGTGTTGTATGGCATTGAAGCTTGTTTGGAGGTTAGATAGCACAGTGTCCAATTCATCATGATGATGATGATGATGATGATATTGTGGATATAATTCTTCAGAAAGTAGTACATCAACTTGTTTTTACGTTGATCTTTGATGATGATGATGCTGATGATGATCATGATGATGATGATGATGATGCTGTTGATTGTGATGATGGTGATGATGATGATGGTGATGGTGATGTTGATGACGGTGATGTTGATGATGGTGATGATGATGATGATGATGATGATGATGATGTTGATGGTGATGGTGATGATGATGATGATGATGATGATGATGATGATGATGATGATCATGATCATGATGATGATGATGATGATGCTGTTGATTGTGATGATGATGATGATGATGATGATGGTGATGGTGATGGTGATGTTGATGATGGTGATGTTGATGATGGTGATGATGATGATGATGGTGATGATGATGATGATGGTGATGATGATTATTATGATGATGCTGATGGTGATGATAATGATGATGATGATGATGATGATATTGTGGATGATGATGATGATGATGATGATGATGATGATGATGATGATGATGATGATGATGATGATGATGATGATGATGATGATGATTTTAATTTTTTTATTTTTTATTTCACCTTTATTTAACCAGGTAGGCTAGTTGAGAACACCTTTATTTAACCAGGTAGGCTAGTTGAGAACACCTTTATTTAACCAGGTAGGCTAGTTGAGAACAAGTTCTCATTTGCAACTGCGACCTGGCCAAGATAAAGCATAGCAGTGTGAGCAAACAACAAAGAGTTACACATGGAGTAAACAATTAACAAGTCAATAACACAGTAGAAAACGAAGGGGGGGTCTATATACAATGTGTGCAAAAGGCATGAGGAGGTAGGCAAATAATTACAATTTTGCAGATTAACACTGGAGTGATAAAAGATCAGATGGTCATGTACAGGTAGAGATATTGGTGTGCAGAAGAGCAGAAAAGTAAATAAATAAAAACAGTATGGGGATGAGGTAGGTGAAAAGGGTGGGCTATTTACCAATAGACTATGTACAGCTGCAGCGATCGGTTAGCTGCTCAGATAGCTGATGTTTGAAGTTGGTGAGGGAGATAAAAGTCTCCAACTTCAGCGATTTTTGCAATTCGTTCCAGTCACAGGCAGCAGAGTACTGGAACGAAAGGCGGCCAAATGAGGTGTTGGCTTTAGGGATGATCAGTGAGATACACCTGCTGGAGCGCGTGCTACGGATGGGTGTTGCCATCGTGACCAGTGAGCTGAGATAAGGCGGAGCTTTACCTAGCATAGACTTGTAGATGACCTGGAGCCAGTGGGTCTGGCGACGAATATGTAGCGAGGGCCAGCCGACTAGAGCATACAAGTCGCAGTGGTGGGTAGTATAAGGTGCTTTAGTGACAAAACGGATGGCACTGTGATAGACTGCATCCAGTTTGCTGAGTAGAGTGTTGGAAGCCATTTTGTAGATGACGTCGCCGAAGTCGAGGATCGGTAGGATAGTCAGTTTTACTAGGGTAAGCTTGGCGGCTTGAGTGAAGGAGGCTTTGTTGCGGAATAGAAAGCCGACTCTTGATTTGATTTTCGATTGGAGATGTTTGATATGAGTCTGGAAGGAGAGTTTGCAGTCTAGCCAGACACCTAGGTACTTATAGACGTCCACATATTCTAGGTCGGAACCATCCAGGGTGGTGATGCTAGTCGGGCATGCAGGTGCAGGCAGCGACCGGTTTAAAAGCATGCATTTGGTTTTACTAGCGTTTAAGAGCAGTTGGAGGCCACGGAAGGAGTGTTGTATGGCATTGAAGCTTGTTTGGAGGTTAGATAGCACAGTGTCCAATTCATCATGATGATGATGATGATGATGATATTGTGGATATAATTCTTCAGAAAGTAGTACATCAACTTGTTTTTACGTTGATCTTTGTCGACTGATCTTTGTCGACTGATCTTTTGTCGACTGATCTTTGTCGACTGATCTTTGTCAGGGCATCGATGTTTAGAGCATTTTCATTCTTCACAATAATCTTTTTTTTTTAAGAGGCGGTAGACAGAATTATCGACACTCTCTCTCTCTGTCTCTCTCTCTGTGTCTCTGTGTCTCTCTGTCTCTCTCTCTCTCTCTCTGTCTCTCTCTGTCTCTCTCTCTCTCTCTCTCTCTCTCTCTCTCTCTCTCTCTCTCTCTCTCTCTCTCTCTCTCTCTCTCTCTCTCTCTCTCTCTCTCTGTGTCTCTGTCTCTCTGTCTCTCTCTCTGTCTCTCTCTGTCTCTCTCTCTCTGTGTCTCTGTCTCTCTCTCTGTCTCTCTCTCTCTGTCTCTCTCTCTGTCTCTCTGTGTCTGTGTCTCTGTCTCTCTCTGTCTCTCTCTCTGTCTCTCTCTGTCTCTCTCTCTCTGTGTCTCTGTCTCTCTCTCTGTCTCTCTCTCTCTGTCTCTCTCTCTGTCTCTCTGTGTCTGTGTCTCTGTCTCTCTCTGTCTCTCTCTGTGTCTCTCTGTGTCTCTGTCTCTCTCTCTCTCTCTCTCTCTCTCTCTCTCTCTCTCTCTCTCTCTCTGTCTCTCTGTCTCTCTCTCTGTCTCTCTGTGTCTCTGTGTCTCTGTCTCTCTCTCTCTCTGTCTCTCTCTCTCTCTCTCTCTCTCTCTCTCTCTCTCTCTCTCTCTCAATTCAATTCAATTCAAGGGCTTTATTGGCATGGGAAACATGTGTTAACATTGCCAAAGCAAGTGAGGTAGACAACATACAAAGTGAATATATAAAGTGAAAAACAACAAAAATTAACAGTAAACATTACACATATAGAAGTTTCAAAACAGTAAAGACATTACAAATGTCAAATGTCACTGTATATATATATTATATATATATACAGTGTTCTAACAATGTAAATATCAAAATTGGATTCTCTCTCTCTCTCTCTCTCTCTCTGTGTCTCTCTCTCTCTGTGTGTGTCTCTCTCTCTCTGTGTGTGTCTCTCTCTCTCTGTGTGTGTATCTCTCTCTCTCTCTCTCTCTCTCTTTCTGCCTCTGTGTCTCTCTCTCTCTCTCTCTGCCTCTATTGTAAGTGCACATCCTGGTACTGGAGCAGGACAGGAGTATCTGTCATCAGGGAAGTGGCAACAGCAGAATACTTCTCCCCTGTGCTTGTTTCTGTTTGATGCCATTCACCACTGAAAGACATAAACTACTCCAGAAACACAACAAGACTCAACAGCTCCTCTCATCTACCGTCACACAATCCCTTATTTTATTCAATATACAGAATGAAGAATGGAGCATTAAACTCCTTCTCCTTTTCTCTCGTTCTCTTTAGAAATGTATCCTGATCTGTTTTAATAATGTATGGAACGAGAGAAAGAAGGAGATAGAATATTAAAGACACAATGCAATCACAGAGCAGCAGTGGCCAAGGCCTACTCTCTCCTTCTCCGTGTAATTCAACCTTCTCTTGCATTCAGCCTTTTGGGTACTACACTTAGAGCATTTCAATATGCTGTCTGTCTGTCTGATTACTGATGCATTCTGGGTACTACACTTAGAGCATTTCAATATGCTGTCTGTCTGTCTGATTACTGATGCATTCTGGGTACTACACTTAGAGCATTTCAATATGCTGTCTGTCTGTCTGATTACTGATGCATTCTGGGTACTACACTTAGAGCATTACAATATGCTGTCTGTCTGTCTGATTACTGATGCATTCTGGGTACTACACTTAGAGCATTTCAATATGCTGTCTGTCTGTCTGTATCTTTATTGGTGTAGTATTCTTCAGTATTCCTTGTAGTTCTTGTATTCTGTGTTCTGAACCCTGTGTTCTGTAGCTGACTCTGTGTTCTGTAGCTGACTCTGTGTTCTGTAGCTGACTCTGTGTTCTGTAGCTGACTTAGTTTTCTGAACTCTGTGTTCTGTAGCTGACTCTGTGTTCTGTAGCTGACTTAGTTTTCTGAACTCTGTGTTCTGTAGCTGACTCTGTGTTCTGAACTCTGTGTTCTGGAGCTGACTCTGTGTTCTGGAGCTGACTCTGTGTTCTGAACTATGTGTTCTGTAGCTGACTCTGTGTTCTGAACTCTGTGTTCTGGAGCTGACTCTGTGTTCTGGAGCTGACTTAGTTTTCTGAACTATGTGTTCTGGAGCTGACTTAGTTTTCTGAACTCTGTGTTCTGGAGCTGACTTAGTTTTCTGAACTCTGTGTTCTGTAGCTGACTCTGTGTTCTGAACTATGTGTTCTGTAGCTGACTTAGTTTTCTGAACTCTGTGTTCTGTAGCTGACTCTGTGTTCTGAACTATGTGTTCTGTAGCTGACTCTGTGTTCTGAACTCTGTGTTCTGTAGCTGACTCTGTGTTCTGTAGCTGACTCTGTGTTCTGAACTATGTGTTCTGTAGCTGACTCTGTGTTCTGAACACTGTGTTCTGTAGCTGACTCTGTGTTTTGAACTCTGTGTTCTGTAGCTGACTCAGTTTTCTGAACTCTGTGTTCTGTAGCTGACTCAGTTTTCTGAACTCTGTGTTCTGTGGCTGACTCTTTGTTCTGAACTCTGTGTTCTGTGGCTGACTGTGGTCTGAACTCTGTGTTCTGTAGCTGATTGTATTCTGTAGCTGACTCAGTTTTCTGAACTCTGTTTTCTGTAGCTGATTGTGTTCTGTAGCTGATTGTGTTCTGTAGCTGATTGTGTTCTGTAGCTGATTGTGTTCTGTAGCTGATTGTGTTCTGTAGCTGATTGTGTTCTGTAGCTGATTGTGTTCTGTAGCTGATTGTGTTCTGTAGCTGATTGTGTTCTGTAGCTGATTGTGTTCTGTAGCTGACTCAGTTTTATGAACTCTGTGTTATGTGGCTGACTCAGTTTTCTGAACTCTGTGTTCTGTAGCTGATTGGGTTCTGTAGCTGACTCAGTTTTCTGAACTATGTGTTCTGTAGCTGATTGTGTTCTGTAGCTGACTCAGTTTTCTGAACTCTGTGTTCTGTAGCTGATTGTGTTCTGTAGCTGACACAGTGAGCATTATTCATTGTGTCTGAGGGAGAATAGGATATAGCCTCGATTCTCTTCTGCACCTAGCTGGGATAGTGGAAGAAAACACATTGAACTCACACAAGCACTTACACTGATGCAAACCCAGTTCAATTGTTAATTTACCAATGTGACAAAAGCCTTCTCATTAATTCTTAAAATGAAAATCTAGAAATGAAGTAGTCTAGCCAAACCAGAAATCGAGGCCGAACTTCATGAAATGCACCCTCTATTGCTGAAACCCCAAGGCTAATTTGCCAGGATTTGTCTCTGACTTGATTCCCTGTGCGGGTTTCATAGTGAGTCTCTTTCCCAAAGGGGATTACGGATGAGTAATTTATAAGTTTATATCTCAGCCAGCACTGTGAAAGAATCTTCTGATCTCCAATTCAATTCCAGCTGATCAGTGACTGTCAAAACCAAACACTCAGGAGGGCTAGAACTGAGCTCCGCATCACAGGGACTGGTGAGTGTGTAAATGTGTGTGTGCATGCGAGTGTGCGTGTGACAGAGCAGGAGAGAGAAAAGGAGACAGCGAGATTGGAAGGAAAGAAAGAGAGATAGAGAGAGAGCCGGGATACATCTTTCCCTGCTCTCTGCCTGCTTTGTAATCTGTCAGAGTGCAGTATCCAGGGATTGTTATCAGATTGTGATCAGGCTGGAGTCTGGCAGAGATACTGGACAAGAGAAGGATAGAGATAGGAGATAGACAGGCCAAGGGTCTGGGAAATGGAGGAACGGAGAGGGTAGCTGATATGAAGACACTCAGTCAGAAACAAACATAATGGTGGAGTGGGAAGAGGAACAAAGAGAGTGAGAGATTGCCTATACTAAAACTCTTTAACATCATCCTTAGCTCTGACATATTCCCCAATATTTGGAACTAAGGACTGATCACCTCAAACCACAAAAGTGGAGACAAATTTGACCCCAATAACTACCATGTGTCGACAGCAACCTTGGGAAAATCCTCAGCATTATCATTAACAGCAGACTCATATATTCACTCAGTGAAAACAATGTACTGAGCAAATGTCAAATTGGCTTTTAACCAAATTATCGTATGACAGAAAACGTATTCACCCTGGACACCATAATTGACAAACAAACAAACCAAAACAAAGACAAAGTCTTCTCATGCTTTGATGATTTCAAAAAAGCCCTTGACTGAATTTGGCCTGAGGGTCTGTTATACAAACTGATGGAAAGTGGTGTTGGGGGTAAAACATACGACATTATAAAATCCACGTACACAAACAACAAGTGTGCGGTTAAAATTGGCAAAAACACACAAATTTCTTCCCACAGGGCCGTGGGGTTAGACAGGGATGCAGATTAAGCCCCACCCTCTTCAACATATATATCAACGAATTGGCGCGGGTACTAGAAAAGTTTGCAGCACCCGGCCTCACCCTACTAGAATCTGAAGTCAAATGTCTACTGTTTGCTGATGATCTGGTGCTTCTGACCCCAAACAAGGAGGGCCTACAGCAGCACCTAGATCTTATGCACTGATTCTGTCAGACCTGGGCCCTGACAGACCTGGGCCCTGTCAGACCTGGGCCCTGACAGTAAATCTCAGTAAGACCAAAATATTGGTGTTCCAAAAAAAGGTCCAGTCACCAGGACCACAAATACAAATTCCATTTAGACACCGTTGCCCTAGAGCACACAAAAAACTATACATACCTTGGCCTAAACATCAGCACCACAGGTAACTTCCACAAAGCTGTGAACGATCTGAGAGACAAGGCAAGAAGGGCATTCTATGCCATCAAAAGGAACATACATTTGAACATACCAATTAGGATCTGGCTAAAAATACTTGAATCAGTCATAGAGCCCATTGCCCGTTATGGTTGTGAGGTCTGTGGTCCGCTCACCAAGCAAGAATTCACAAAATGTGACAAATACCAAATTGAGGCTCCGCATTCAAAATATCCTCCGTGTACAACGTAGATCACCAAATAATGCATGAAGAGCAGAATTAAGCCGATACCCACTAATTATCAAAATACAGGAGAGAGCTGTTAAATTCTACAACCACCTAAAAGGAAGCGATTCCCAAACCTTTCATAACAAAGCCATCACCTACAGAGAGATGAACCTGGAGAAGAGTCCCCTAAGCAAGCTGGTCCTGGGGCTCTGTTCACAAACACAAACACACCCTACAGAGCCCCAGGACAACAGCACAATTAGACCCAACCAAATGATGAGAAGACAAAAAATAATTACTTGACACAATGGAAAGAATTTACAAAAACATTTGGCAAACTAGAATGCTATTTGTCCCTAAACAGAGAGTACACAGTGGCAGAATACCTGACCACTGTGACTGACCCAAACTTAAGGAAAGCTTTGACTATGTGCAGACTGAGTGAGCATAGCCTTGCTATTGAGAAAGGCCGCCGTAGGCAGACATGGCTCTCAAGAGAAGACAGGCTATGTGCTCACTGAGTGGAAACTCAGCTGCAGTTCCTAACTTCCTGCCAAATGTATAACCATATTAGAGAGACATATTTCCCTCAGATTACACAGATCCTCAAAGAATGCGAAAACCCAATTTTGATAAACTCCCATATCTACTGGGTGAAATACCACAGTGTGACATCACAGCAGCAATAGTTGTGATCTGTTGCCGCAAGAAAAGGGCAACCAGTGAATCACTTCTGTTATTATCTATTTCACTTGCTTTGGCAATGTTAACATATGTGTCACGTCCTGACCTTAGTTCCTTTTTTATGTCTCTGTTTTAGTTTGGTCAGGGCGTGAGTGGGTGTGGGCATTCTATGTTTTGTGTTCTATGTTTTCTTTTTCTATGTGTTTGGCCTGGTATGGTTCCCAATCAGAGGCAGCTGACAATATTTTTCCAATGCCAATAAAGTCCTTAAATTGAAATTGAAGTTCAACCACCTCTCTCATCCCCCTCCCTCGGCCTGTATTCAACAACCCTTAACAGGATATATTCAACAACCCTTAACAGGCTCTATTCAACAACCCTTAACAGGATATATTCAACAACCCTTAACAGGCTCTATTCAACAACCCTTAACAGGATATATTCAACAACCCTTAACAGGCTCTATTCAACAACCCTTAACAGGATATATTCAACAACCCTTAACATGATATATTCAACAACCCTTAACAGGCTCTATTCAACAACCCTTAACAGGCTCTATTCAACAACCCTTAACAGGCTCTATTCAACAACCCTTAACAGGATATATTCAACAACCCTTAACAGGCTCTAAGGCTCTGACATTTAGAATGTAAACAACTAGTGTTTGTCCGTCTCTCTATCCATAGATTTGTATTGTACACTTGATGAACTGAAAGGCCAGTGTGTGTTTGGGTTTGTGCGTGTGTGTGTGTTTGTGTCTGTGTGTGTGTGTGTGTGTGTGTGTGTGTGTGTGTGTCAGGGCCCATCAGTAAAGGCATCTAAGACAGCAGCAAGCAGATCAATTGACCTTCTGCAGCCCTGGAGAGCGATTGGCCAGTGATTAGGGGAGGAGGTAGACAACAGAAAAGAGAGAGGTGAAGGTGAGGAGAAGAGACGACCTGGGGGGTCC
Organism: Oncorhynchus kisutch; assembly: GCF_002021735.2. Taxonomy (NCBI): domain Eukaryota; kingdom Metazoa; phylum Chordata; class Actinopteri; order Salmoniformes; family Salmonidae; genus Oncorhynchus; species Oncorhynchus kisutch. The sequence continues at coordinate 3,575,534 of NC_034190.2, read as the reverse complement.
AAGGGAACTCTAGCGTTCCTAAAATAAACCTTAGGGTCAGAGGGGTACGCCCAGTGCCCCGTCCCAAATCCTCTCCAATTCCTGTGAAATCCAGACTTTAAAGACAGAGAGATCTGGCGATGTTCTGTTTGCGGTCCGACCGCCTTCGACCTCTCTTCGACTGCTGCCTAGTTCTATCCCCTGAGTACATAGTGCTGGTGTGATCCTGAAAAGCTGCTAAGTGAGTTTCTCTCCTTGATACACCCAAGGGAGGTGAGATGGTATGGGGCACAGCAGTTCTCAGAAAGAGGACAAGGGAGGTGAGATGGTATGGGGCACAGCAGTTCTCAGAAAGAGGACAAGGGAGGTGAGATGGTATGGGGCACAGCAGGTCTCAGAAAGAGGACAAGGGAGGTGAGATGGTATGGGGCACAGCAGTTCTCAGAAAGAGGACAAGGGAGGTGAGATGGTATGGGGCACAGCAGTTCTCAGAAAGAGGACAAGGGAGGTGAGATGGTATGGGGCACAGCAGTTCTCAGAAAGAGGACAAGGGAGGTGAGATGGTATGGGGCACAGCAGTTCTCAGAAAGAGGACAAGGGAGGTGAGATGGTATGGGGCACAGCAGGTCTCAGATAGAGGACAAGGGAGGTGAGATGGTATGGGGCACAGCAGTTCTCAGAAAGAGGACAAGGGAGGTGAGATGGTATGGGGCACAGCAGTTCTCAGAAAGAGGACAAGGGAGGTGAGATGGTATGGGGCACAGCAGTTCTCAGAAAGAGGACAAGGGAGGTGAGATGGTATGGGGCACAGCAGTTCTCAGAAAGAGGACAAGGGAGGTGAGATGGTATGGGGCACAGCAGTTCTCAGAAAGAGGACAAGGGAGGTGAGTTGGTATGGGGCACAGCAGTTCTCAGAAAGAGGACAAGGGAGGTGAGATGGTATGGGGCACAGCAGTTCTCAGAAAGAGGACAAGGGAGGTGAGATGGTATGGGGCACAGCAGTTCTCAGAAAGAGGACAAGGGAGGTGAGATGGTATGGGGCACAGCAGTTCTCAGAAAGAGGACAAGGGAGGTGAGATGGTATGGGGCACAGCAGTTCTCAGAAAGAGGACAAGGGAGGTGAGATGGTATGGGGCACAGCAGTTCTCAGAAAGAGGACAAGGGAGGTGAGATGGTATGGGGCACAGCAGTTCTCAGAAAGAGGACAAGGGAGGTGAGATGGTATGGGGCACAGCAGGTCTCAGAAAGAGGACAAGGGAGGTGAGATGGTATGGGGCACAGCAGTTCTCAGAAAGAGGACAAGGGAGGTGAGATGGTATGGGGCACAGCAGTTCTCAGAAAGAGGACAAGGGAGGTGAAAGCATGAGAAATACCATTTATTTGGGCATGAGCCTCAAGTACACATTCATAACCAAGGAGTTCAGTTAGTATTTCACTAGACACAATCAACCTGTTCCTAAATGTGTCGCTTACAGGTGCATAATAGGAAATAAGCTGTCAATGAGTCTCTTACTGGTCGGTTTCATTCTGCCAGTCTCTTATTGGTCGGTTTCATTCTGCCAGTCTATTATTGGTTAGGTTAATTCTGCCAGTCTATAATTGGTTAGGTTCATTCTGCCTGTCTATAATTGGTTGGGTTAATTCTGCCAGTCTATGATTGGTTGGGTTAATTCTGCCAGTCTATAATTGGTTGGGTTAATTCTGCCTGTCTATAATTGGTTGGGTTAATTCTGCCAGTCTATTATTGGTTGGGTTAATTCTGCCCGTCTATTATTGGTTGGGTTAATTCTGCCAGTCTATTATTGGTTGGGTTAATTCTGCCAGTCTATTATTGGTTGGGTTAATTATGCCTGTCTATAATTGGTTGGGTTAATTCTGCCTCTCTATAATTGGTTGGGTTAATTATGCCAGTCTATAATTGGTTGGGTTAATTCTGCCTGTCTATAATTGGTTGGGTTAATTCTGCCAGTCTATTATTGGTTGGGTTAATTCTGCCAGTCTATTATTGGTTGGGTTAATTCTGCCAGTCTATAATTGGTTGGGTTAATTCTGCCAGTCTATTATTGGTTGGTTTCATTACGCCCCCTTAAACCCTCCTGAAGTAGTAAACGGTAGATCTGAAGTAAACAGTAGTTTCATTAGGAATCAATGATGATCCACCACAAAGGATTTCTTACCCTCCTGCAGTAGAGCAGTGGGGAAACGGATGAAATATTGTCCTTCAGGGAGTAATGATCCCAGCGATGACACTGCTGACAAGCAGAGGGTGCTGAAATGAGTGCTCTGTGTGGTGTTAAAGAGAGTGGAACTGTCTGTGGTGCTGAAATTTGTGTTCTGCGTGGTGTTATAGTGAGTGGAACTGCTCAAGGTGCTGAAATGAGTGCTCTGTCTGGTGTTATAGTGAGGGGAACTGTCTGTGGTGCTGAAATGAGTGTTCTGCGTGGTGTTATAGTGAGTGGAACTGCTCAAGGTGCTGAAATGAGTGCTCGGTGTGGTGTTAAAGAGAGTGGAACTGCCTGTGGTGCTGAAATGAGAGTTCTGTCTGGTGTTAAATAGAGTGGAACTGTCCATGGGGCTGAAATAGGTGGAGGTATCCATTATTCTGGTGTAAACGTAGTGTTTTGCCACACCTACACTCACATGCTTTGCTGTACTGTTCATCACATGCTTAGATTCATCACATGCTTAGATTCTCATCTAACAAATGTATATTAGTTACTGAGGCCTAAAACAAATAATTCTGCAGAGCATCCTGTCTCTCAGTCTTGATCAGTGTTAACTCGGAGATAGTTGAGAGATGGAGAGACAAAGAGATACATGGGACAAGGCTTTAGTGTATGACAGACTGATGAAAAAGATGGAGAGAATGGAAGAGATACGGAGGGAGGAGAGCTTTTCTTTTGGATAAAACAAAGATGAGAGGATCAGAAGAGAGAGAGAGAGAGAGAGAGAGAGAGAGAGAGAGAGAGAGAGAGAGAGAGAGAGAGAGAGAGAGTTAGAGAGAGACACATAGATTGAGAAAGAGAGAGAGACAGAGATATTGAGAAGAGAGAGAGACAGAGACAGAGATATTGAGAAAGAGAGAGACAGAGAGAGAGAGACAGAGAGAGACAGAGAGAGAGAGAGAGAGAGAGACAGAGAGAGAGAGACAGAGAGAGAGAGAGACAGAGAGAGAGACAGAGAGAGAGAGACAGAGAGAGAGACAGAGAGAGACAGAGAGAGAGACAGAGAGAGAGAGACAGAGAGAGACAGAGAGAGAGAGACAGAGAGAGAGAGAGACAGAGAGAGAGAGAGACAGAGAGAGAGAGACAGAGAGAGAGAGAGAGACAGAGAGAGAGAGACAGAGAGAGAGAGACAGAGAGAGAGAGACAGAGAGAGAGACAGAGAGAGACAGAGAGAGAGAGACAGAGAGAGAGAGACAGAGAGAGACAGAGAGAGAGAGACAGAGAGAGACAGAGAGAGAGAGATTGAGAAAGAGAGAGACAGAGAGAGAGAAGAGAGAGAGAGAGAGACAGAGCAGAGACAGAGAGATTGAGAAAGAGAGAGACAGAGAGAGAGAGAGAGAGAGAGAGAGAGAGAGAGAGAGAGAGAGAGAGAGAGAGAGAGAGAGAGAGAGAGAGAGAGAGAGAGAGAGAGACAGAGAGAGAGAGAGAGACAGAGAGAGAGAGAGAGAGAGAGAGAGAGACAGAGAGAGAGACAGAGAGAGACAGAGAGAGACAGAGAGAGAGACAGTTAAGCCACGGACAAAAAGGGGAGTTGAGTGTAAGAAAATCCACTGTAATGATGTCACCATTCCGTCATTTCTAAATGTTTCTCTCATCTCTCTGCTTCCTCCGCTCCTTCCTTATTTCATCCTCTCTTCTCTCCTACCTGTATTCCTCCTTTATCCTCCTCCTCTGCCCTTTACTCCTTCTTTACTCTTTCCATCTCCTGTCTTCTACTAGAGTAACGCCCCCTCGCCTCTTTTTACCTTATCATGCAATGCAGTCATCTGAAGTTCTCTCTCTCTTTCGCTCCTTCTCTCCCTCTTCCTCCTCCCTTTCCGTCCCTCTTTCCCCCACTCTCTCCTCTCTTTCCCCCTCCCTCCCTCCCTCCCCACCGCTGTCCCCTCTCCCAGATCTCTATGCCTGCGGCCCCTCCCCTCCCTTCTAAATGTGTGGGCCGACATTTCCCTGCAGCACTGTGATGTATATCTGACCTTTGATGTGTTCTCTTCCTGTCCCGAAGCCTGAGGCCCAATTAAACTAATAACCCCACGAGCCTGAAACCCTCCTCTCCTCCCACTCTCTGTCTCCCTCTCTCGCTCCCCTCTTTCCCTCTGTCTTCATTGTATCTGTTCCTCTCCTCTATTCAGTTTGTATGCACTGTATTACATACCCATAATATCCTAACGTATTATTATAGAAAACCCAAAGGGCTGACTTTCTGCTTTTCACTTGTACTTTTCCATCTCACCAAAAGAGGGTGACTGTGTATACACACTAGGGCCTAAACAGACCATAATATGGCCTCAGTCACATGCACTTGATCACGCTGTCCTCCTAGCTGTGTCCCTCACTGTCCTGCTAGCTGTGTCCCTCGTTGTCCTGCTAGCTGTGTACCTCAATATCCTCCTAGCTGTGTCCCTCGCTGTCCTGCTAGCTGTGTAACTCGCTGTCCACCTAGCTGTGTCCCTCGCTGTCCTTCTAGCTGTGTCCCTCAATGTCCTGCTAGCTGTGTCCCTCGCTGTCCTGCTAGCTGTGTACCTCGCTGTCCTGCTAGCTGTGTCCCTCGCTGTCCTTCTAGCTGTGTCTCTCAATGTCCTGCTAGCTGTGTACCTCGCCGTCCTCCTAGCTGTGTCCCTCGCCGTACTGCTAGATGTGTAACTCGCTGTCCTCCTAGCTGTGTCCCTCGCTGTCCTCCTAGCTGTGTCCCACGCTGTCCTCCCAGCTGTGTACCGCAATGTCCTGCTAGCTGTGTAACTCGCTGTCCTCCTAGCTGTGTCCGTCGCTGTCCTCCTAGCTGTGTCCGTCGCTGTCCTCCCAGCTGTGTCCCTCGCTGTCCTGCTAGCTGTGTCCCTCACTGTCCTGCTAGCTGTGTCCCTCGCTGTCCTACTAGCTGTGTACCTCGCCGTCCTGCTAGCTGTGTCCCTCGCTATCCTCCTAGCTGTGTACCTTGCTGTCCTGCTAGCTGTGTCCCTCGCTGTTCTCCTAGCTGTGTACCTCGCCGTCCTGCTAGCTGTGTCCCTCGCTGTTCTCCTAGCTGTGTACCTCGCCGTCCTGCTAGCTGTGTCCCTCGCTATCCTCCTAGCTGTGTACCTTGCTGTCCTGCTAGCTGTGTCCCTCGCTGTTCTCCTAGCTGTGTACCTCGCCGTCCTGCTAGCTGTGACCCTCGCCGTACTGCTAGATGTGTAACTCACTGTTCTCCTAGCTGTGTCCCTCGATGTCCTGCTAGCTGTGTAACTCGCTGTCCTCCTAGCTGTGTCCGTCGCTGTCCTGCTAGCTGTGTACCTTGCTGTCCTGTTAGCTGTGTCCCTCACTGTCCTGTTAGCTGTGTACCTCACTGTCCTGCTAGCTTTGTCCCTCGCTGTCCTGCTAGCTGTGTCCCTCGCTGTCCTGCTAGCTGTGAACCTCACTGTCTTGCTAGCAGTATCCCTCGTTGTCCTGCTAGCTGTGTCCCTCGCTGTCCTGCTTGCTGTGTTCCACCCTGTCCTACTAGCTGTGTACCTCGCTGTCTTGCTAGCTGTGTCCCTCGCTGTCCTCCTAGCTGTGTACCTCGCTGTCTTGCTAGCTGTGTCCCTCGCTGTCCTCCTAGCTGTGTACCTCGCTGTCCTGCTCACTGTGTCCCTCGCTGTCCTCCTAGCTGTGTCCCTCGCTGTCCTGCTTGCTGTGTACCTCGCTGTCCTGCTAACTGTGTCCCTCGCTGTACTCCTAGCTGTGTCCCTCGCTGTCCTGATAGCTGTGTACCTCGCTGTCTTGCTAGCTGTGTCCCTCGCTGTCCTGCTAGCTGTGTCCCTCGCTGTTCTACTGCATTCAATAATGCATTAGTACAGCTGACCCTGATGGCTTTAAGACACTACTCCAACTATACTGAACAAAAACAATAACTGCAACATGAAACACTTTCAGCAGTTTTACTGAACTACAGTTCATAGTTCAGATAAAGAAATCAGTAAATCAAAAATACATTAATTAGGCCTTAATCTATGGATTTCACATGACTGGGCAGGGGTTTAGCCATAGGTGTGCCAGGGAGGGCATAGGCCCAACCACATGGCAGCCAGTCAGTCCCACCCACTGGGGAGCCAGGCCCAGCCAATCAGAATTAGATTTCTTCTCCACATAAGGTCTTCATTAAAGACAGAAATACACCTCAGTTTCATCATCGTTCCGGTTGGCTGGTCTCAGACGATTCCACAGGTGAAAAAGCCGGAAGAAGAGGTCCTGGGCTGGCATCGTTACACGTGGTTTGGGGTTATGAGGCCGGATGGACGTACTGCAAATCTCACTTAAACGACATTGAATGTGGCTTAAGGTAGAGAAATGAACAGTTGAACAAATACATCAAGGATAAACACTTCATATTACAGGACATATGAACCTACAACAGACAATTCAGTGGTCATGTCAGGATGAGGCCATGAATAACTTCTTCAGACCGTTCATGTGGTTCCAAGACACTGATCAGGTTATCTGGAAACAGGTACATGTGGATAGTCTAAGGGATAAACACCTGGAGACAGGTTCATGTGATTAGTCTAAGGGATAAACACCTGGAGACGGGTACATGTGGTTAGTCTAACGGATAAACATCTGGAGACAGGTTCATGTGGTTAGTCTAAGGGATAAACATCTGGAGACAGGTTCATGTGGTTCCAAGACACTGATCAGGTTATCTGGAGACATGTGGTTAGTCTAAGGGATAAACATCTGGAGACAGGTTCATGTGGTTCCAAGACACTGATCAGGTTATCTGGAGACATGTGGTTAGTCTAAGGGATAAACATCTGGAGACAGGTTCATGTGGTTCCAAGACACTGATCAGGTTATCTGGAGACATGTGGTTAGTCTAAGGGATAAACACCTGGAGACAGGTTCATGTGGTTCCAAGACACTGATCAGGTTATCTGGAGACATGTGGTTAGTCTAAGGGATAAACACCTCATAGTGAGATACATCATATCAGCCTGCTATAGACAACCTAGTGGGCAGTGAGGCAGGTCAATAAAGTACACGTTAGGATTAGAGTGAGTTGACAGCCTATTCCCTTTACAGTACACTACTTCCAACCAGAGCCCTATGGATTAGGATGCCATTTGGGATGCAGACCCTACAGTACGATTTGACACCATTGTGGGATAAAAATATATACTGTATGAGGTAAAATTCTATACAACTAAATGATATATAAGGTAAAATCCTATATAACTAAATGATATATAAGGTAACATCCTATACAACTACATGATATATAAGGTAACATCCTGTATAACAAAATTATACATTTGATATCATATTTTATAACTAAATGATAAATGCTTAACAAAAAAATAAACACAACTGTAACGTTTGCTTACAGTTCACAATCTCAAAAACGTAGATCCCCTGAACACAGCCCACTTTCCAGATCCCAATCACCTGAATTCTGATCACCTGTTCATACACCTGTATGTCATTATCACACACTATTTAGTTCAGTTCTTTGCACCACATCACTGTGAGGTATTGTTTGTTTTGTGACACAAGTCTTTCAGAGCTCTGTTTTAGCCCGTAGTTTAATACTCCCGTGTATCATAGTTTTGGCCTCACTAACGATGCCTTTTGCCTTTTCCCTGCCTGTACTTAACCTATTGGATTTCCTGTTATCTTCCTATTGCCTGATCTCCCGAACAACGTTACCAGCCTATTCCCTGCCTGTGCTTTAGCCTATTGGATTTCCTGTTATCTTCCTATTGCCTGATCTCCCGAACAACGTTACCAGCCTATTCCCTGCCTGTGCTTTAGCCTATTGGATTTCCTGTTATCTACCTATTGCCTGATCTCCCGAACAACGTTACCAGCCCATTCCCTGCCTGTGCTTTAGCCTATTGGATTTACTGTTATCTACCTATTGCCTGATCTCCCGGACTACGTTTACTAGCCTTTTCCCTGCCTGTACTGTTGCCTTGCTGGACCCCCTGTGTATGACCTTCTGCCTGCCCCTGGACCCAGCTACCTGCCTCTTCCTGTGTATGACCTTCTGCCTGCCCCTGGACCCAGCTTCCTGCCTCTTCCTGTGTATGACCTTCTGCCTGCCCCTGGACCCAGCTACCTGCCCCTGGACCCAGCTACATGCCCCTGGACCCAGCTACCTGCCCCTGGACCCAGCTACCTGCCCCTGGACCCAGCTACCTGCCTCCTCCTGTGGTCCTGCTGTGCCCTGCACTTGAAACCAACCTGTCTCCCCTCGTGTTTATTACAGCAACAATGCAACAATTTCAATGATTTTACTGTGTTACAGTTCGTATGATTACACATGGTCTGCGGTTTTGAGGCCCGTTGAACTTACTGCCAAATTCTCTAAAATGAGATTTGAGGCACCTTATATGGTACAGAAATGAACATTCAATTCTCTGTCAACATCTCTGGTGAACATTTGTCCGGTCAGAATGCTAATTGCTCCCTCAGAACTTGAGACATTTGTGGGACAACAACACCCTAATATAACCCAAGTCTACTTGATGTTGATAGAGCTCACTGTTGTCCCTAGTCCCTTTAGAGGAGACAGAGACGTGGATGTGTTGACAGTCTCGTAGGACTGGTGGATGTGTTGACAGTCTCGTAGGACTGGTGGATGTGTTGACAGTCACACAGGACTGGTGGATGTGTTGACAGTCTCGTAGGACTGGTGGATGTGTTGACAGTCACACAGGACTGGTGGATGTGTTGACAGTATCCTAGGACTAGTGAATGTTTTGACAGTCTCAGAGGACTGGTGGATGTGTTGACAGTCTCAGAGGACTGGTGGATGTGTTGACAGTCTCCGAGGACTGGTGGATGTGTTGACAGTCTCGTAGGACTGGTGGATGTGTTGACAGTCTCAGAGGACTGGTGGATGTGTTGACAGTCACACAGGACTGGTGGATTTGTTGACAGTCACACAGGACTGGTGGATGTGTTGACAGTCTCGTAGGAATGGTGGATGTGTTGACAGTCTCAGAGGACTGGTGGATGTGTTGACTGTCTCGTAGAACTGGTGGATGTGTTGACAGTCTCATAGGACTGGTGGATGTGTTGACAGTCTCAGAGGACTGGTGGATGTGTTGACAGTCTCAGAGGACTGGTGGATGTGTTGCCAGTCTCAGAGGACTGGTGGATGTGTTGACAGTCACACAGGACTGGTGGATGTGTTGACTGTCTCGTAGAACTGGTGGATGTGTTGACAGTCTCATAGGACTGGTGGATGTGTTGACAGTCTCAGAGGACTGGTGGATGTGTTGACAGTCTCAGAGGGCTGGTGGATGTGTTGACAGTCTCAGAGGACTGGTGGATGTGTTGACAGTCTCGTAGGACTGGTGGATGTGTTGACAGTCTCAGAGGACTGGTGGATGTGTTGACAGTCACAGAGGACTGGTGGATGTGTTGACAGTCTCGTAGGACTGGTGAATGTGGTGACAGTCTATCCATTCTCTCATTCTTCTCTCATGGACCCTCAGTTTTGCTTTCTCAATTCTAAGCATACCAATAAGGGGGATCACATAATGAATGACCCTGGCTCAGTGGTTTGGACCAACCCATAGTTGATTTGACTTGATGACATAATGAATGACCCTGGCTCAGTGGTTAGAGCCGTTTAATAGTTGCTGTTGCATATACTTAGTGTACAATGGTAAGTGTGGGAGTTAGGATGGGACCTTTCCCTACCAGGGGAGTTGACTTGAGAACACTTTCATTTACACCAACAACCTTGTTACAGTGGGAGAGTCGAGAGAGTGTGTCTCGTCCCAAATGGTTCCCTGCTTCCTATTTAGTGCACTACTCTTGATCAAGGCCCATAGGTCTCTGGTCAAAAGTAGTGCACTATATAGGTAGTAGGGTTCCATTGGGGACGCACCCTTGAATGAGGCAATTAGAAATGTGATACACAGAAGCTGCAGATCCACCTTGCGAGCGAAGGTCAGGTGGCTTATGGTATCGTGGGATAGTCGTAGCCCCCCCGGCGGTATCCATGACAACGGGTCATTCATCTTGCCCCAGTGCAGTGTGGGTAGGTGGGTAGTGGCGACGGTAGGGGTTGGGGGTTAGGGGTGATGGATGCCTGTGAACTCTGGGGGAGTCAGGAGACAGCAGGAGGGAGCAGTGACAATCTGGGCTTTCTGGGAACAGTGTCACACACCTGAGTCAGAGAGGAAGGGGGAGAGGGTAGGGTGTATTAGAGACAGCTCTGAGTCAGAGAGCAAGGGGGAGAGGGGGGAGAGGGTAGGGTGTATTAGAGACAGCTCTGAGTCAGAGAGGAAGGGGGAGAGGGGGGAGAGGGTAGGGTGTATTAGAGACAGCTCTGAGTCAGAGAGGAAGGGGGAGAGGGGGGAGAGGGTAGGGTGTATTAGAGACAGCTCTGAGTCAGAGAGCAAGGGGGAGAGGGGGGAGAGGGTAGGGTGTATTAGAGACAGCTCTGAGTCAGAGAGCAAGGGGGAGAGGGGGGAGAGGGTAGGGTGTATTAGAGACAGCTCTGAGTCAGAGAGGAAGGGGGAGAGGGAGGAGAGGGTAGGGTGTATTAGAGACAGCTCTGAGTCAGAGAGCAAGGGGGAGAGGGGGGAGAGGGTAGGGTGTATTAGAGACAGCTCTGAGTCAGAGAGGAAGGGGGAGAGAGGGGAGAGGGTAGGGTGTATTAGAGACAGCTCTGAGTCAGAGAGGAAGGGGGAGAGGGGGGAGGGTTATCCTAATAGGGTTCTCCTTATAGGGTTCTCCTAATAGGTTCTCCTTATAGGGTTCTCCTTATAGGGTTTTCCTCATATGGTTTTCCTAGTAGGGTTCTCCTAATAGGTTCTCCTTGTAGGGTTCTCCTTGTAGGGTTCTCCTAATAGGGTTCTCCTTATACGGTTCTCCTGATAGGGTTCTCCTAATAGGAATCTCCTTATAGGGTTCTCCTTCAAGGGCGACATTGGGTGTGTTTGATGTTGCAGCCAACTGTGCAACTGCCGACCGACTGATCTACAAAGAACCTTGTAAATAACTACTCAGTATTATTTGTAGATCAGTCAGTCTCAATTAACCCTTGATACATTACAGTTTTAATCCTTTCCAACACGGCCATTGTGTACACTCAGCATTACTGCTTTCTCCACTCTCCTCTGTCTCAGAGGGAGGGAGGGATGGAGGGAGAGAGAGAGGAGAGAGAGAGAGAGAGAGAGAGAGTGAGGCAGAGAGGGAAGGAGAGAGGGATGGAGGGGGAAAGGGAGAGAGAGAGGGGAGGGATGGGAAGTTAAGGCAGTGAAATGTCGCTGGTTTGAATCCCCAAGCCTACTAGGTGAAAATCGATGTACCGTTGAGAAATGCACTTAAACCTAATTGCTCCTTTAAGTTGCTCAGGATAAGAGTGTCTGCTAAATTATTCAAATGTAAATAACCCAGAGTTGGGAATATAGATGGTAGCGAGGCCTTCTAGGTGGTAACAGGCCTGTGACTCGGCCTCTTTGTTGTTAATCAAGCCTACCACTGTTGTGTCGTCAGCAATCTTGATGATTGAGTTTGAGACGTGCATGGCCACGCAATGGTGGGTGATCAGGGAGTACATTAGAGGGCTGAGCACGCACCCCTGGTCAGCGCCGTGCTGAGGATAAGAGTGGCGGAGATGTTGTTGCCTGCCTTCACAACCTGGGGTTGGTCCGTCAGGAAGTCGAGGACCCAGGTTCAGACCCAGGACCTCAAGCTTAGTAATGAGCTCTGAGGGCACCATGGCGTTGAAGGCAGGGGTGTTGTAGTTATTGAACATCATTCTTACATAAGTATTCCTCTTGCCCAGGTGGGATAGGGCAGAGTGCAGCGCGATGGAGAAATCTGGAAACTGATGAAAGAATGAGATCATGCTCTAACAGCCACTGAAGTCCAAATTAGTGCATGACAGACGTAGGTTTACCATGTTGAGAAATAAGGTGATGAAAGAAAAACAGACAGGTCAAGGCAAACTTTTTTATTAACAGAATTGGTGAAGCAAAGAGACATTCTAAACTGATCGGGGAGAATCTAAAAAAGGGACATTCTAAACTGATCTGGGAGAATCTAAAAAAAGGGACATTCTAAACTGATCTGGGAGAATCTAAAAAAGGGACATTCTAAACTGATCGGGGAGAATCTAAAAAAGGGACATTCTAAATTGATCTGGGAGAATCTAAAAAAGCGACATTCTAAACTGATCTGGGAGAATCTAAAAAAGGGACATTCTAAACTGATCGGGGAGAATCAAAAAAGGGACATTCTAAATTGATCTGGGAGAATCTAAAAAAGCGACATTCTAAACTGATCTGGGAGACTCTAAAAAGGGGACATTCTAAATTGATCTGGGAGAATCAAAAAAATTGACATTCTAAACTGATCTGGGAGTATCTAAAAAAGGGACATTCTAAACTGATCGGGGAGAATCTAAAAAAGGGACATTCTAAATTGATCTGGGAGAATCAAAAAAATGGACATTCTAAACTGATCTGGGAGAATCTAAAAAAGGGACATTCTAAATTGATCTGGGAGAATCTAAAAAAGGGACATTCTAAATTGATCTGGGAGAATCTAAAAAAGTTCATGGGAAAAGACCATAGTAACACTTCAAAAATATTTAGAAATCATGGTGAATAACAATCTAACACAGGATGCAGTCGAAATAGCAATAGTCTTCATTTCCTACTTTATTGACTCTGTCAGGGTACTGACACAGAACCCCTCCACTGGTTTCTTGGGCTCAGTGCTAGTAAATGATGCTCAACCTGTCTTCATCATAAGGGAGGTTTCTGAGTCAAAGGTGAACAAGGTGATTAGCTCACTAAAGAACTCTAAAGCCAAAGATGTGTTTGGGCTGGACTCTACCTTTCTTAAAAACTACAAAGAGTCACTCATTGGCACCATTACTAAGGTCACCAACACATCTATTGGTCAGGGTTGTTGCCAAGTGTCTGGAAGTCGGCCATAATAACGGCAATTTTTTTAATCGGGTGACCCTGCCGACGTGAGTAACTACAGGCTCATTAGTATACTACATGTGGTGTCGAAGGTTGTTGAAAAGTGTGTAGCAGAGCAACTGATAGCCCACATCAACAAGAGCCCCTTCACATTACACTCCATGCAGTTTGGCTTCGGAGCAAAACACTCCACAGAAACAGCCAACTGCTTTCTTCTGGAAAATGTGAAGTCCAAGATGGACAAAGGGGACGCTGTTGGGACTGTGTATCTGGACCTAAAGAAGGCTTTTGAAAAATGTTAACCATGAGATTCTCATCATAAAATTGCCAAGTTCAACTTTTCCCCCGACAACTTGAGATGGATGAATTCATACCTTGAAGGCAGAACTCAGCGTGTCAGAGTGAGCAATGAGCTGTCGCCCACTCTCAGCTATGATGTGGGCGTGCCCCAAGGGTCAATACTGGGGCTCCTCCTGTTCAGCCTGTACATTAATGATGTGCCTTCTGTCTGTACTGGGTCTGTAGTTCAGCCTGTACATTAATGATGTGCCTTCTGTCTATACTGGGTCTGTAGTTCAGCCTGTACATTAATGATGTGCCTTCTGTCTATACTGGGTCTGTAGTTCAGCCTGTACATTAATGATGTGCCTTCTGTCTGTACTGAAGTTCAGCCTGTACATTAATGATGTGCCTTCTGTCTGAAGTTTAAATGTATGCAGATGAAACACTAATATACCGTTGAAGTCAGAAGTAGAAGAAGAAGAATGCGCTTTTAACCAATCAGGATTCAGCATTACACAATGGTACTAGATGTTTGTGCATAACTGTATTGAATGATATATATACAGCTCACAGTCATTAAAACTAGTTTACCTACACTCAAGTTGGAGTCATTACAACTAGTTTACATACACTTAGGTTGGAGTTATTAAAACTAATTTACATACACTCAGGTTGGAGTCATTAAAACTAGTTTACATCCACTTAGGTTGGAGTCATTAAAACTAGTTTACATACACTCAGGTTGGAGTCATTAAAACTAGTTTACACACACTTAGGTTGGAGTCATTAAAACTAGTTTACATACACTCAGGTTGGAGTCATTAAAACTCGTTTACATACACTCAGGTTGGAGTCATTAAATCTAGTTTACATACACTCAGGTTGGAGTCAATTAAACTAGTTTACATACACTCAGGTTGGAGTCATTAAAACTAGTTTACATACACTCAGGTTGGAGTCATTAAAACTAGTTTACATACACTCAGGTTGGAGTCATTAAAACTCGTTTTTCAACCACTCCACACATTTCTTGATAACAAACTATAGTTTTGGTAAGTCGGTTAGGACATCTACTTCGTGCATGACACAAGTCATTTCCAACAATTACTTACAGACAGATTGTTTCACTTATAATTAACTGTATCACAATTCCAGTGGGTCAGAAGTTTACATACACTCATTTGACTGTGATTTTAAAAAGTTGGAAAATTCCAGAAAATGATGTCATGGCTTTAGAAGCTTCTGATAGGCTAATTGACATCACTTGAGTCAATTGGAGGTGTACCTGTGGATGTATTTCAAAGCCTACCTTCAAACTCAGTGTCTCTTTGCTTGACAACATGGGAAAATCAAAAAGAAATCAGCCAAGACTTTTTTTAAAAAATGGTAGACCTCTGCAAGTCTGGTTCATCCTTGGGAGCAATTTCCAATGTACCACGTTCATCTGTACAAACAGTAGTACGCAGGTATAAACACCATGGGACCACGCAGCTGTCATACCGCTCAGGAAGGAGACGCGTTCTGTCTCCTAGAGATGAACGTACTTTGGTGCGAAAAGTGCAAATCAATCCCAGAACAACAGCAAAGGATATTGTGAAGATGCTGGAGGAAACAGGTACAAAAGTGTCTATATCCAAAGGGTAGAGCTGCAGCTTTCAAGGAGCAGGACTCTAACCCAGAAGCTTATAAGAAATCCCGCTATTCCCTCCGACAAACCATCAAACAGGCAAAGTGTCAGTACAGGACTAAGATCAAATCGTACTACACCGGCTCTGACACTCATCGGATGCCCGCAAACCATTACAGACTATAAAGGCAAGCACAGCTGAGAGCTGTCCAGTGACACAAGCCTAGCAGATGAGCTACACTTCTTCAATGTTCGCTATGAGGCGAATAACACTGGAACATGCATGAGATCACCAGCTGTTCCGGAAGAGTGTGTGATCACACTCTCCGCAACCGACGTGAGTAAGACCTTTAAACCTTCTTAAGGATCCTTTCCCTTTTTCTCCATTTCCGCCTGAATGAGGTGCCCAAAGTAAACTGCCTGTTGCTCAGGCCCTGAAGCCAGGATATGCATATAATTGGTACCATTGGAAAGAAAACACTTTGAAGTTTGTAGAAATGTTAAATGAATGCAGGAGAATATAACACAATAGATATAGGTAGTATAAAATCCAAATAAAAACCAACCAGAATATTTTTGGGGGAGAGACCATCCTCTTAGAAATGCAAGAGAAAGCTCACATTGTAAAAAAAAAAATCATATGGCTTCCACAGGGTTCTATGTTCAAAGTATCAGGCTTTTTGTATGAGGACACAGTCTTGAAAATCGCTATTATGAAGTTGCGCACCTGCTAAAATGGGTTTCCTATTGAACATATTTCTGTCCAAAAGATATATTATAGTTTGATTACATTTTGATTACATTTTAGGAGTAAATACAAACCTATTTTGACTTGTTGAAACAAAGTTTAAGGATAGATTTTCAGATTCCTTTCTCGACAAGTTGAACAGGACTATTGTCAATGACTGAAAGTAAAATAAATTCTAATGGTTAACGGTTAAACATTTAGAAATAAGTGTCACATATCAGCTAAAAGCTTAAATTCTAATCTAACTGCGCTGTCCGATTTACAGTAGCTATTACAGCGAAATGTGATTGTTTGAGGACAGCGCCACACATCAAAATATTTTTCCACCGGCACAGGTTTCCTACATTCACATATAACAATTAAATATTCACTTACTTTTTTGAAAATCTTCCTCTGATTTGTCATCCAAAGGGTCCCAGAGATAACATGTAGTTTCGTTTTTGATAAAATATTTTTTCATGTTCCAAAAAGTCTGTATAGTTGTCTCCATCCATTTGAGCAATCCACCTGTTCAACTTTTTATTTGAATTACGAGCCCTCCAGTTTCACCGGAACTTGACCCACTAGCGGGATTCCGACTTTGACTGCAATCCCGATATCGGGATAAGTGTCATCAACAGCCGCTGAATAGCATAGCGCTACATACAAAAAATATTACTATAAATATTTATATTCATGAAATCACAAGTGCAATATAGGAAAACACAGCTTAGCCTTTTGTTAATCCACAGTCAGTAAATCGTGTCAGATTTTGAAATTATGCTTTACAGCGAAAGCAATCCAAGCGTTTGTGTAAGTTTTATCGATCGTAAGATAAAACATTAAGTACACTCAGCATCAGGTAGCTCGGTCACGAAAATCAGAAAAGCAATCAAATTAATCGTTTACCTTTGATGATCTTCGGATCTTTTCACTCACGAGACTCCCAGTTACAAATGTTAATTTTGTTCCATAAAGATTATGTTTGTTTGTTGCGTTATGTTGAGAAATCCACAGGAAAGAGCGGTCACGACAACGCAGACAAATTCCAAATAGTTTCCATAATGTCCACAGAAACATGTCAAATGTTTTTTATAATCATTCCTCAAGTTGTTTTTAAAATATATAATCGATAATATATCAACCGCAAATGTCTTTCACAGTAGCAGAGGGAAAAGCAATAGCTGTCCAAACTCTGTTGTCCGAGCAAAACTCATGTGACCACTTGACGCGATGTTATCGTTCTGGCTCATTTTTCAAATAAAAGCCTCAAACTATGAAGACTGTTGACACCTTGAGGAGGATGCGATAGGAAAAGGAATCTGGTCCATATCCCTTTAAATGGAGAAAAGGGAGGCTATGGAACATGGAGTTTTCAAAATAAAAGCCACTTCCTGCTTTGATTTTCCTCAGGGTTTCGCCTGCAATATCAGTTCTATTATACTCACAGACAATATTTTGACAGTTTTGGAAACTTTAGAGTGTTTCCTATCCAATACTAATAATAATATGCATATATTAGCAACTGAGACTGGGGAGCTAGCCATTTACAATGGGCACCTTTTCAATACTGCCCCTGCAGCCATAAAAGGTTAAACAGGTCAACATTCACAAGGCCGCAGGGCCATACAGATTACCAGGAGATGTATTGCGAGCATGCGCTGAATAACTGGCAAGTGTCTTCACTGACATTTTCATCCTCTCCGAGTCTTAAATAGACCATCATAGTGCCTGTGTCCAATAATACTAAGGTAACCTGCCTAAATGACTACATATCCGTAGCACTCAAGTCTGTAGCCATGAAAGGATTTGAAAGGCTGGTCATGGCTCACATCATCACCATCATACCAGAAACACTGGACTCACTGCAATTTGCATACCGCTCAAACAGATCCACAGATGATGCAATCTCTATTGCACTTCATGCTGCCGTTTCCAACCTAGACAAAGGGGACACCTATGTGAGAATGCTATTCATTATATACTATACAGCTCGGTGTTTAACACCATAGTGCCCTCAAAGCTCATCAATAAGCTAAGGACCCTGGGACTAAACACCTCCCTCTGCAACTCGATCCTGGACTTCCTGACAGGCCACCCCTAGGTGGTCAGGTTAGGTGACAACACATCCGCCACGCCGATCCTCAACACAGGGGGCCCTCACTAGGTTGCGTGCTCAGTCCCCTCCTGTACTCCCTGTTCACTCATGACTGCACGACCAGGCACGACTCCAACACCATCATTACATTTGCAGATGACACAACTGATCACCAACAATGACGAGACAGCCTATGAAGAGGAGGTCAGAGACCTGGCCGTGTGGTGCCAGGACAAGAACCTCTCTCTCAATGTGATCAAGACAAAGGAGATGATTGTGGAATACGCTAAAAAGAGGACCGAGCACGCCCCCATTCTCATCCACGGGGCTGTGGTGGAGCAGGTTGAGAGCTTCAAGTTCCTTGGTGTCCACATCAACAATAAACTATCAAGGTCCAAATACACCAAGACAGTCGTGAAGAGGGCACGACAAAACCAATTCCCCCTCAGGAGAATGAAAAGATTTGGCATGGGTCCTCAGATCCTCAAAAGTGTTCTAGAGCTGCACCGTCGAGAGCACCCTGGTTGCATAACCGCCTGGTATGGCAATTGCATGAACGGCCCAGTAAGTGTGAATGGCCCAGTACATCACTGGGGCCAAGCTTCCTGCCATTCAGGACCTCTATACCAGGCGGTGTCAGAGGAAGGCCCTAAAAATTGTAAAAGACTCCAGCCACCCTAGTCATAGACTGTTCTCTTTGCTACCGCACGGCTGCACAGACTATTTCCATCCCCCCCCCCCCCCCCCCCCCCTTTTACACAGCTGCTATTCTCTGTTGTTATCATCTATGCATTGTCGGCTTGTAAGTGAGCATTTCACTGTATGGTATACGCCTGTTGTATTCAGCGCATTTGACTAATACAATGGGATTTGATTTGATATAACATACTGCTTGACTAGTTGGGCCCAAGCTTGATGTACAACATTAAAACCCGTTCAGTCTGTCTACAAACAGGCTCTCAAAGTGCTTGATAGGAAGCCCAATAGCCATCATCACTGTTACATCCTCAGAAAGCATGAGCTCCTGAGTTGGAAAACATATTGTGCAATACACTGACGCATGTCTTGTATTCAAGATCCTAAATAGCCTGGCTCCCCCTCCACTCAGTACTTTTATTAAAGAGAAAACCCAGACCTACGGCAGCAGATCCACAAGGCCATGAGAAGTAAGTGCACTGCACTTTCACCTTCAGGAAAAGCACCTTTAGTCAATCTGCTTTCTCAGTCAGAGCTTCCCATGTCTGGAATACAGACACACACATCTGACACACACAACTGTACCACCTATCACACCTTTAGTCAATCTGCTTTCTCAGTCAGAGCTTCCCATGTCTGGAATACAGACACACACATCTGACACACACAACTGCATCACCTATCACACCTTCACAAACAAACATGAATACATGGCTAAAGGCCAATCAGACTTGTGAGCGTAATCCCTAGCTGTGTCTTTCCATGCTTTCTGTTGTCTGTAGCTTGTGAGGTGTGAAAACACTTGCTTTTAAGGATTTGTCTTGTTGCTTTTTGTTCTATGTTGTTCTGTTTGCATGCTATGTGTAGCTTGTTCTATGTTGCTCTGCATGTGTTCACTGCTCATTGATTTGTCGGAATTGTTATTGTAATTATTTTTAATAACCTGCCCAGGGACTGCGTTTGAAAATTAGCCGGCTGGCTAAAACCGGCACTTTTACTGAAACATTGATTAATTGTGAATTATCCCTGAAAAAATAAAAATTAACTCAAACTCAAACTCAATAGCGATCGCATCGTCCGTGGATCTTTTGGGATGGCATGTACATTTTAGTGGGTCTAGAGTGTCAGCTAAGACGGAGGAAGTTTGAACTAGCTTCTCAAGTACTTCATGATGACAGAAGTGAGTGCTACTGGGCAATTGTCATTTAGTTCAGTTATCTTCACTTTGTTGGGAATAGGAACAAAGGTGGACATCTTGAAGCAAATGGGTACAGCAGACTGGGATAGAAAGAGACTGAATATGTCCGTAAACACTCCAGCCAGCTAGTCTGCTCTGGGGACGTAACTTTGGATGCCAGCAGCCTTGAGAGGAGGAAAGGGACAAATATCATTTGAGACATTGACATTTTATATGAATTGCAATTATATATTTTTTTAGACAGGCTCTCTGTGTTAATATAGACAGGCTCTCTGTCTCTGTGTTAATATAGACAGGCTCTCTGTGTTAATATAGACAGGCTCTCTGTCTCTGTGTTAATATAGACAGGCTCTCTGTGTTAATATAGACAGGCTCTCTGTCTCTGTGTTAATATAGACAGGCACTGTGTGTCTCTGTGTTAATATAGACAGGCTCTCTGTCTCTGTGTTAATATAGACAGGCACTGTGTGTCTCTGTGTTAATATAGACAGGCACTGTGTGTCTCTGTGTTAATATAGACAGGCTCTCTGTGTCTGTGTGTTAATATAGACAGGCTCTCTGTGTCTGTGTGTTAATATAGACAGGCTCTCTGTGTCTGTGTGTTAATATAGACAGGCTCTGTGTTAATATAGACAGGCTCTCTGTGTCTGTGTGTTAATATAGACAGGCTCTCTGTGTCTGTGTGTTAATATAGACAGGCTCTCTGTGTCTGTGTGTTAATATAGACAGGCTCTCTGTGTCTGTGTGTTAATATAGACAGGCTCTCTGTGTCTGTGTGTTAATATAGACAGGCTCTCTGTGTCTGTGTGTTAATATAGACAGGCTCTCTGTGTCTGTGTGTTAATATAGACAGGCTCTCTGTGTCTGTGTGTTAATATAGACAGGCTCTCTGTGTCTGTGTGTTAATATAGACAGGCTCTCTGTGTCTGTGTGTTAATATAGACAGGCTCTGTGTGTCTCTGTGTTAATATAGACAGGCTCTCTGTGTTTGTGTGTTAATATAGACAGGCTCTGTGTTAATATAGACAGGCTCTCTGTGTCTGTGTGTTAATATAGACAGGCTCTCTGTGTCTGTGTGTTAATATAGACAGGTTCTGTGTTAATATAGACAGGCTCTCTGTGTCTGTGTGTTAATATAGACAGGTTCTGTGTTAATATAGACAGGCTCTCTGTGTCTGTGTGTTAATATAGACAGGTTCTGTGTTAATATAGACAGGTTCTGTGTTAATATAGACAGGCTCTGTGTGTTTTTTAAAAGTTTATTTTTTTAATTGACCAATTTAACTCCTCGATCGAAAATCGAAACAGTTCTGTATGGTGAAAACACAGACACAGGAAACAACTACCCACAAACACCAGGCGGGAACAGGCTACCTAAGTATAGTTCTCAATCAGAGACAACGATTCACAGCTGCCTCTGATTGGGAACCATACCAGGCCAAACACATAGAACTATAACACACAGAACAAAACATAGAATACCCACCCCAACTCACGCCCTGACCAACCTAAAATAGAGACATAAAAAAAAGGAACGAAGGTCAGGACGTGACACACCTCCAACGTGGTCTTTTGACAGTCTATATTCTGAGTGTTGTCTTTCGATCATCTATATTCTGAGCATTCTGAGATAACTGCAGGCCTCAATCCCCCATGAATGAAATAGATTGTAATGCCATCAAATTGTATACCAGTTTTTATAAGTGATACCAGTTTGTTTTGAATTGCTATGATTTGAGTACATTTACTTAAATTCCCCAACTCCATTCAAGCTTCTTAACTCTACAAAGATTTAGACTTAAAGTGGGAGGAAAATTGTTTCTATTGTTAACAAAACATCTAACAAAATCACAACTGTAGATGCACACACACACACACCCACACACACACACACGCACGCACGCACGCACGCACACACACACACACACACACACGCACAGACAAACACACACGCACAGACAAACACACACGCACACACACACACACACACACACACACACACACACAAACACACAAACACACACACACAAACACACACACGCACAGACAAACACACACACACACACACACACACGCACACACACACGCACAGACAAACACACACACACACACACACACCTCATCCACCCCTTTCTAAAACGGTCTCATGCTATTGTAGTGAATATGGTCAGATTGCCCTGACTGTTCCTGGGTACTCTAAACACAAAGTGACCAGCCAGACACAAACACTCCTGATTGAAATGGCCATGTTTACTCAGACACAACCCAACACTGTAAAGGAAAAAAGAATTTTGTGTCAAAAAGGGTCATTCTGTCTGTGTATGAAAGACCTCAGTCAATATTGAGTCTTGTGGGGCATTTTTGTCTGCTGTTGAAATGACCTCTGTATAACAATATTAGTAATAATATATAATAACAACATGTGGTTGAATGGTCCCCTAATGGAACACAAGGCATTTCAGACGCACTGTGGGTGGTGTTTACCCAGTGGTGTGGGTGGTGTTTACCCAGTGGTGTGGGTGGTGTTTACCCAGTGGTGTGGGTGGTGATTTACCCAGTGGTGTGGGTGGTGTTTACCCAGTGGTGTGGGTGGTGTTTACCTAGTGGTGTGGGTGGTGTTTACCTAGTGGTGTGGGTGGTGTTTACCCAGTGGTGTGGGTGGTGATTTACCCAGTGGTGTGGGTGGTGTTTACCCAGTGGTGTGGGTGGTGTTTACCCAGTGGTGTGGGTGGTGATTTACCCAGTGGTGTGGGTGGTGTTTACCCAGTGGTGTGGGTGGTGTTTACCTAGTGGTGTGGGTGGTGTTTACCCAGTGGTGTGGGTGGTGATTTACCCAGTGGTGTGGGTGGTGATTTACCCAGTGGTGTGGGTGGTAATTTACCCAGTGGTGTGGGTGGTGATTTACCCAGTGGTGTGGGTGGTGATTTACCCAGTGGTGTGGGTGGTGATTTACCCAGTGGTGTGGGTGGTGATTTACCCAGTGGTGTGGGTGGTAATTTACCCAGTGATGTGGGTGGTGTGGGTGGTGATTTACCCAGTGGTGTGGGTGGTAATTTACCCAGTGATGTGGGTGGTGTGGGTGGTGATTTACCCAGTGGTGTGGGTGGTGTTTACCCAGTGGTGTGGGTGGTGATTTACCCAGTGGTGTGGGTGGTGATTACCCAGTGGTGTGGGTGGTGTGGGTGGTGATTTACCCAGTGGTGTGGGTGGTGATTTACCCAGTGGTGTGGGTGGTGTTTACCCAGTGGTGTGGGTGGTGATTTACCCAGTGGTGTGGGTGGTGATTTACCCAGTGGTGTGGGTGGTGATTACCCAGTGGTGTGGGTGGTGTGGGTGGTGATTTACCCAGTGGTGTGGGTGGTGATTTACCCAGTGGTGTGGGTGGTGATTTACCCAGTGGTGTGGGTGGTGATTTACCCAGTGGTGTGGGTGGTGATTTACCCAGTGGTGTGGGTGGTGATTTACCCGGTGGTGTGGGTGGTAATTTACCCAGTGGTGTGGGTGGTGATTTACCCAGTGGTGTGGGTGGTGATTTACCCAGTGGTGTGGGTGGTGATTTGCCCAGTGGTGTGGGTGGAGATTTACCCAGTGGTGTGGGTGGTGATTTACCCAGTGGTGTGGGTAGTGATTTACCCAGTGGTGTGGGTGGTGATTTACCCAGTGGTGTGGGTGGTGATTACCCAGTGGTGTGGGTAGTGATTTACCCAGTGGTGTGGGTGGTGAATTTACCCAGTGATGTGGGTGGTGTTTTACCCAGTGGTGTGGTTGGTAATTTACCCAGTGGTGTGGTGGTGTGGGTTGTAATTTACCAAATGGTTGGGTGGTAATTTACCCAGTGGTGTGGGTGGTTATTTACCCAGTTGTGTGGGTGGTGATTTACCCAGTGGTGTGGGTGGTGATTTACCCAGTGGTGTGGGTGGTGATTTACTCAGTGGTGTGGGTGGTGTTTACCCAGGCAAGGTAAATCACAGTCTAGCTATACACTGATGGTCTGAACGGGATTGGTGACAGAGAGTACCTTTTGTACTGTCGTGGAGAATCTTAACAAAATGTGACACTTACAAGAACTTGTGAATTCAATATAGGCTTTTAATAGAAACATATCAGAAGCCTAGATGGTCCGCGGAACACACACTTTTCCAGAGCACTGGCTCTGATTTATACACATACAACATATGAGTCCATCCCACATGCAAATGAAGTTACTTCCCTCAGTCCATCTGCCACCATTATATCCCAATCTGTGCATCCTGCTTGTTCAGCCCAATAACGCCCATATCTGCTTTCACTTTATAATGGTGACAGGACCTCTTCATGTCCCAAAAATAATACATGCCCATCTTATGCTATGGGCCCCCTTTACGTTCAGCCTGGTGTGTTCTTTGGTATGTCTGTCCTTATTAGGACTCGTAGACTATGTGTCTCTTCTGACATTCCTTCAGCATCTTCATGTCCAAAAAATATATGGCCTATGGCTATAGTCCATCAGTTGGTCATTTGGCTGACCCCCTCCTTTGTATGTCCCTCTGACCTTGGTATGTCCAGCTGTCCTATGCTCTCATGGCCTTACTCTGGCCTCCTGTCCTATACAATAGACAATGCATTTTACCAGAATGGCAAATCACTCTAGGTGTATCTTTGTCTTGTGGTACAGTATTATGTTCCTCCCTATATGTACATCTTTCTCCCACAGTAGCTACTTAATATAATGTAGACCTAACGTCTAGGAATCCACCTTAATTACACCATCTCTCTCTCTCTCTCTCTCTCTCTCTCTCTCTCTCTCTCTCTCTCTCTCTCTCTCTCTCTCTCTCTCTCTCTCTCTCTCTCTCTCTCTCTCTCTCTCTCTCTCTCTCTCTCTCTCTCTCTCTCTCTCTCTCTCTCTCTCTCTCTCTCTCTCTCTCTCTCTCTCTCTCTCTCTCTCTCTCTCTCTCTCTCTCTCTCTCTCTCTCTCTCTCTCTCTCTCTCTCTCTCTCTCTCTCTCTCTCTCTCTCTCTCTCTCTCTCTCTCTCTCTCTCTCTCTCTCTCTCTCTCTCTCTCTCTCTCAAGCATGAGAACAGAGTGCTGTTTACCTGCTATTAGTTTGGGGGTGGAGATCAAAGAGGTGAAGGCGTGGCGTCCACCGATTCCATCACCACGGTAACCATGTGTAAGGGCAAGAAAAACAAGCAGCTACTTTATTTAGTCCGATGTGAATAAGAACAACTTATACATTTACACATAGCAATGATCCCTGGAGATGAATGGGAAACCAATCATATTGAATCCAACTGAAAATCATAGCAACATGACATGTATTCATTAAGGCCCCCTTTTCACAGTGAAATGGGCTATTAAACATCTGTGCCCATTACTCAGAATTGTTATTATGTTCCCTCCAAAATTCACAGGGATGAAATTGGAGACCCAGACTTTTTATTACAATATGTATCATGTTAAATTGTATCCACTATATCGGGAGCCACAGTCAGTAATACCCACATACATTTGTTACTGTCGCTTCAATGCCGGAGTCCTTACAATATCTGGCCTACATTTTTACATCATTCCACTCCATTTATTGTTGTGAGTGAGTGTCACCAGCATTAGGGGATCATGATTGGCTGACGATGTGCAATCATATGGGACATGTAGTCTATTTAAACTGGACATGTAGCCCCTTTGAACTCAGACCACACAGAGTAGGTTGAACCTGGAGCCTTGCGCAGTGAGGATCAGATTTATAGGACCGTTACCCCTAATGCACCTTGAATATGGTCACTTTCAGGATGAATCAAACTTTTTGATGAATCAATATACACTTAGTGTACAAAACATGAGGGACCTTCCTAATATTGAGTTGCACCCCCAGAACAGTTGGAATTCTTCGGGACATGGAATCTACAAGGTGTCAAAACATTTTCCACAGGGATGCTGGCCCAATGTTGACTCCAATGCTTCCCACTGTTGTGTCAAGTTAGCTCGATATCGTTTTGGACCTTTCTTGATGAACTGTTGAGCGTGAGAAAGCCAGCATTCAGAGCACAAAGCACCGGCCAACACGTTGCAGTCTTTCAGAGACTGAAAGAAATAAAAACGTGTCTGTTTCTATATTCAGCAATGACTCCGCGAGAAACAACGCTGAAAGACATCCAACTGCTCTTTCGAACAAGGAGAACCATATCTATAGTACGATCGGTGAAAACACAGAGCCTTCACGCAATTTCACATAGCAGGACTACATGTACTGTATTTTATTCAATCTCAAAGCATCATAGGGTATTACGCCCTGACCTGCCGTACTCCTGGGCAATTATGTGTCACAAACTGTCCTAGAGATGCCTCAGACATGAAGGAAAACAATCCCAGATTCCCCCAGGTTGAAATTCTCCTTTATGACATCAACCAGGGGATCGTAGCGTTAACCAGGATTCATCTGATCAGTCGGTGTCATGGAAAGAGTTGGAGTTCCTAATGTTTGGTACACCCAAGTGTATTTTCTGTAAAAACAAAAAATAATTCCAAAACAGTTTTATATGATTCATACCTACTTTTCTAAGTTAGAGATCGAAATTTACGCAATAGTTACCTGGAGAAAAATGTGGGAGGGTTTAGTATTTGGTAAAAATTTGTCCATGGGAGGGTCATGTCATTTTTAATCGATTAAACGTCATATTGCTCAGGGTTTGAGAATTAGTTGCTTCTTATAGTATATCAAATGTGCCCGGTGATGCCCCTCATCCCTGATTCTCTGCAGGGTGACCAATATCAAGTCTGCCTAGTGTGGTCTCAATAAAATGAATCATAGCCTATACTATAGGTTATAAGCCTAGGCAAAATAAAAAGAGAATGCTCAGAGAAGCACAACGCAAAAATACATGTCAAAGGAAATATATTTCCTTCCAGAGTTGTTTTGTGCTGCTTGGATGGTGTATATTCAAATAGGCTACAATGTGTTACACACTGCAATGGACAGGCGTTCCCAATCATTCTGCCTTACACACTGCAATGGACAGGCGTTCCCAATCATCCTGCCTTACACACTGCAATGGACAGGCGTTCCCAATCATCCTGCCTTACACACTGCAATGGACAGGCGTTCCCAATCATCCTGCCTTACACACTGCAATGGACAGGCGTTCCCAATCATCCTGCCTTACACACTGCAATGGACAGGCGTTCCCAATCATCCTGCCTTACACACTGCAATGGACAGGCGTTCCCAATCATCCTGCCTTACACACTGCAATGGACAGGCGTTCCCAATCATCCTGCCTTACACACTGCAATGGACAGGCGTTCCCCAATCATCCTGCCTTACACACTGCAATGGACAGGCATCCCAATCATCCTGCCTTACACACTGCAATGGACAGGCTTTCCCAATCATCCTGCCTTACACACTGCAATGGACAGGCGTTCCCAATCATCCTGCCTTACACACTGCAATGGACAGGCGTTCCCAATCATCCTGCCTTACACACTGCAATGGACAGGCGTTCCCAATCATCCTGCCTTACACACTGCAATGGACAGTTGTTCCCAATCATCCTGCCTTACACACTGCAATGGACAGGCGTTCCCAATCATTCTGCCTTACACACTGCAATGGACAGTTGTTCCCAATCATCCTGCCTTACACACTGCAATGGACAGGCGTTCCCAATCATCCTGCCTTACACACTGCAATGGACAGGCGTTCCCAATCATCCTGCCTTACACACTGCAATGGACAGGCGTTACCAATCATCCTGCCTTACACACTGCAATGGACAGGCGTTCCCAATCATCCTGCCTTACACACTGCAATGGACAGTTGTTCCCAATCATTCTGCCTTACACACTGCAATGGACAGGCGTTCCCAATCATCCTGCCTTACACACTGCAATGGACAGGCGTTCCCAATCATCCTGCCTTACACACTGCAATGGACAGGCGTTCCCAATCATCCTGCCTTACACACTGCAATGGACAGGCGTTCCCAATCATCCTGCCTTACACACTGCAATGGACAGTTGTTCCCAATCATTCTGCCTTACACACTGCAATGGACAGGCGTTCCCAATCATCCTGCCTTACACACTGCAATGGACAGTTGTTCCCAATCATCCTGCCTTACACACTGCAATGGACAGTTGTTCCCAATCATCCTGCCTTACACACTGCAATGGACAGGCGTTCCCAATCATCCTGCCTTACACACTGCAATGGACAGGCGTTCCCAATCATCCTGCCTTACACACTGCAATGGACAGTTGTTCCCAATCATCCTGCCTTACACACTGCAATGGACAGGCGTTCCCAATCATTCTGCCTTACACACTGCAATGGACAGGCGTTCCCAATCATCCTGCCTTACACACTGCAATGGACAGGCGTTCCCAATCATCCTGCCTTACACACTGCAATGGACAGTTGTTCCCAATCATCCTGCCTTACACACTGCAATGGACAGGCGTTCCCAATCATTCTGCCTTACACACTGCAATGGACAGTTGTTCCCAATCATCCTGCCTTACACACTGCAATGGACAGGCGTTCCCAATCATCCTGCCTTACACACTGCAATGGACAGGCGTTCCCAATCATTCTGCCTTACACACTGCAATGGACAGGCGTTCCCAATCATCCTGCCTTACACACTGCAATGGACAGGCGTTCCCAATCATTCTGCCTTACACACTGCAATGGACAGTTGTTCCCAATCATCCTGCCTTACACACTGCAATGGACAGGCGTTCCCAATCATCCTGCCTTACACACTGCAATGGACAGGCGTTCCCAATCATCCTGCCTTACACACTGCAATGGACAGGCGTTCCCAATCATTCTGCCTTACACACTGCAATGGACAGGCGTTCCCAATCATCCTGCCTTACACACTGCAATGGACAGGCGTTCCCAATCATCCTGACTTACACACTGCAATGGACAGGCGTTCCCAATCATTCTGCCTTACACACTGCAATGGACAGGCGTTCCCAATCATCCTGCCTTGCTGATGTAAACCCTTTTCTGCTGCCTAAACAATGACTGTGCAACGATACACTTCAACCAATGACTGTACGATGACACTTCAACCAATGACTGTACGATGACACTTCAACCAATGACTGTACAATGACACTACAACCAAATGACTGTGCAACGATACACTTCAACCAATGACTGTACGATGACACTTCAAGAGGCGAGTCAATTTGTAATAAAAAATGCAATATGACTAGACCTACTGATGTCCTGTTCAGTTTGAGAGGGAGAGCATGAAGATGAGAAAGAGGACCGGACATAAGCTTGCTCAGGCTATAATTGATTTGAATTAAACAATATGTTTTCTTTGCCCATAATGAAGCTATTTATCGGAGTTAATGACCTCACAATAAAGTCATATTTTGAGTAATTCACGTAACTTACATTACCATGAAGCGGAAGCCACAGAGATGGACAGTGCATTGGTGCTGATAATTTAAAACCCGTTAATTGAAATGCATTCCAGGTGACTACCTCATGAAGCTGGTTGAGAGAATTCCAAGAGTGTGAAAAGCTGTCATCAAGGCAAAGGGTGACGAATCTCAAATATAAAATATATTTTGATTTGCTTAAAACTTTTTTAGTGTGTTAACTATATGAATCCATGTGTTTTTTCATAGTTTTGATGTCTTCACTATTGTTCTACAAAGTAGAAAATAGTTTATTTTTTTTAAGAATCTCTTGAATGAGTAGGTGTGTCCAAACTTTGACTGGTACTGTATATATATATATATATATATATAAAAACAGTTGAAGTTGGAAGCTTACGAACACCTTATCCAAAAACATTTAAAATCAGTTTCAGAATTCCTGACATTTAATCCCAGTATAAATTCCCTGTATTAGGTCAGTTAGGATCAACACTTTATTTTAAGATGTGAAACGTTATTTAAAGTGACTAGTTATTATTAATTATTAAATCCATTTATTAAAAGTATTAAAGTGGCTAGAGATTTGAGTCAGTGGGTCAGCAGCAGTCACTCTATGCTAGTGATGGCTTTTTAACAGTCTGATGGCCTTGGAATAAAAACAGTTTTTCAGTCTCTCGGTCCCAGCTTTGATGCACCTGTACTGACCTCGCCTTCTGGATGATAGCGGGGTAAACAGGCAGTGGCTCGGGAGGTTGATGTCCTTGATGATCTACTGCCTTCCTGTGACATCGGGTGGTGTAGGTGTCCTGGAGGGCAGGTAGTTTGCCCCCCGGTGATGCGTTGGGCAGACCTCACCACCCTCTGGAGAGCCTTACGGTTGTGGGCAGAGCAGTTGCCATACCAGGCGGTGATACAGCCCAACAGGATGCTCTCGATTGTGCATCTGTACAGGTTTGTGAGTGTTTTAGGTGACAAGCTACATTTCTTCAGCCTCCTGAGGTTGAAGAAGGTGCTGTTTTGGCTTATTCACCACGCTGTCTGTCTGGGTGGACCAATTCAGTTCATCGTGATGTGTATGCTGAGGATTCTTACCACCTTCTCCACTACTGTCCCATCGATGTGGACGGGGGATGCACCCTCTGCTGTTTCCTGAAGTCCACGATCATCTCCTTTTTTGATGATGTTGAGTGAGAGGTTGTTTTCCTGACACCACACCTAGTTGCACAGGACGTGGTCAAGACCCAGGGTCTCGAGCTTAATGACAAGTTTGGAGGTTACTATTTCATCCGGACG
This sequence comes from Oncorhynchus kisutch, assembly GCF_002021735.2. Lineage (NCBI taxonomy): Eukaryota > Metazoa > Chordata > Actinopteri > Salmoniformes > Salmonidae > Oncorhynchus > Oncorhynchus kisutch. The sequence continues at coordinate 3,545,127 of NC_034190.2, read as the reverse complement.
TGAAAATACTGCCCCGTCACCAAGAAGTTAAATGAGATCTGGTGCAACCAATTAACTTCAAGTCACATAATTAGTTAAATATTGTCCACATGTGTGCAATTTGAGTGACACATGATCTGTCACTTGATCTCAGTATATCTACACCTGTTCTGAAAGGCCCCAGAGTCTGCAACACCACTAAGAAAGGGGCAACACCAAGCAAGTGGCACCATGAAGACCAAGGAGCTCCAAACAAGTCAGGGACAAAGTTGTGGAGAAGTGCAGATCAGGGTTGGGTTACAAAAAAATATCCAAAACTTTTAACGTCCCTTGGAGCACCATTACATCCATTATTAGAAAATGGAAAGAATATGGCACCACAACAAACCTGCCAAGAGAAGCAGCCCACCAAAACTCACAGACCACGCAAGTAGGGCATTAATCAGAGAGGCAACAAAGAGACCAAAGATAACCCTGAAGGAGCTGCATAGCTCCACAGCGGAGATTGGATTATCTGTCCATATGACCACTTTAAGCCGTACACTGCACAGAGCTGGGCTTTACAGAAGAGTGGCCAGAACAAAAGCCATTGCTTAAAGAGAAAAATTTGCAAACCTGTTTGGTGTTTGCCAAAAGGCTTGTAGGAGACTCCCCAAACATATGGAAGAATATACTCTGAGGGAAACCTGTTTCAGTCATCCAGAAATGTGAGACTGGAACGGAGCTTCACCTTCCAGTAGGACAATGACCCTAAGCATACTGCTAAAGCAACACTCAAGTAGTTTAAGGGGAAACATTTAAATGTCTTGAAATGGCCTAGTCAAAGCCCAGACCTCAATCCAATTGAGAATCTGTGGTATGAATTAAAATTGCTGTGCACCAGCGGAACCCATCCAACTTCAAGGAGCTGGTGTTACGGCTTTCTAGTTGTGATGAAGGAGAGTCGGACCAAACTGCAGCGTGTCGATTGCGATCCATATTTATTTAAACAAAACGTAAACACGACTAAACACTAAACACTAAAAAACAATAAACGTAATGAAAACCGAAAACAGCCTATCTAGTGCAAACTAACAGAGAGTACACGTAAGACACTAAGGACAATCACCCACGACAAACTCGATGAACCCACTCAGTAAATGTCTTAGTCCCCTCTCCTCGCGTCCCTGGATAGACCACCCTCGCCGCCGACCATGGCCTAGTAGTCCTCACCCAGAAACCCACTGGACTGAGGAGCAGATCGGGACTGAAGGACAACTCGGGACTGAGGGGAAGCTCGGGAGTGAGAGACAGCTCGGGAGTGAGAGAAAGCTCGGGAGTGAGAGAAAGCTCGGGAGTGAGAGAAAGCTCGGGAGTGAGAGAAAGCTCGGGAGTGAGAGAAAGCTCGGGAGTGAGAGAAAGCTCAGGAGTGAGAGAAAGCTCAGGAGTGAGAGAAAGCTCAGGAGTGAGAGAAAGCTCAGGCAGGTAGGTAGATCTACCAGATCCTGGCTGGTTGGCAGATCCTGGCCGACTGGCAGATCTGGAAGAGTCTGGCTGACTGGCAGATCTGGAAGAGTCTGGCAGATCTGGAAGAGTCTGGTCGACTGGCAGATCTGGAAGAGTCTGGTCGACTGGCAGATCTGGAAGAGCCTGGTCGACTGGCAGATCTGGAAGAGTCTGGCTGAATGGCAGATCTGGCGGCGCTGGGCAGACTGGCGGCGCTGGGCAGACTGGCGGCGCTGGGCAGACTGGCGACGCTGGGCAGACTGGCGACGCTGGGCAGACTGGCGACGCTGGGCAGACTGGTGGCACTGGCTGCTCCATATAGGCTGACAGTTCTGGCGGCTTCTTACAGACTGACAGCTCTGGCGGCTCCGTGCTGACTGTCAGCCCCTTGCAGACTGGCAGCCCCTTGCAGACTGGCAGCTCCTTGCAGACTGACAGCTCCTTGCAGACTGACAGCTCCTTGCAGACTGACAGCTCCGTGCAGACTGACAGCTCCGTGCAGACTGACAGCTCTGGCTGCTCCATGTAGACTTGCAGCTCCTTGCAGACTGACAGCTCTGGCTGCTCCATGTAGACTGGCTGCTTCATGCAGACTGGCAGCTCGGGCTCCTTCATGTAGACTGACAGCTCTGGCTGCTCCATGCAGACTGACATCTCTGGCTGCTCCATGCAGACTGACATCTCTGGCTGCTCCATGCAGACTGACAGCTCTGGCTGCTCCATGCAGACTGACAGCTCCTTGCAGACTGGCATCTCTGGCTGCTCTATGCAGACTGACAGCTCTGGCTGCTTCATGCAGACTGACAGCTCTGGCTGCTCCATGTAGACTGACAGCTCTGGCTTCTCCATGCAGGCTGGCAGCTCCAGCTGCTCCCTGCAGGCTGGCAGCTCTGTCTGCGCTGAACAGGTGGGAGACTCCGGCAGCGCAGGAGAGGAGAGAGGATCTGGTTGCGCTGAGCAGGCGGGAGACTCCGGCAGCGCAGGAGAGGAGAGAGGCTCTGGTTGCGCTGAACAGGCGGGAGACTCTGGCAGCGCAGGAGAGGAGAGAGGCTCTGGTTGCGCAGAACAGGCGAGGCGCACTGAAGGCCTGGTGCGTAGTGCTGGAACTGGTGGTACTGGAACGAGGACACGCACAGGAAGCCTGGTGCGGGGAGCTGCTACCGGAGGACTGGTGCGTGGAGGTGGTGACGGATAGGCCCGGGCCGTGCAGGCACACTGGAGCTCTTGAGCACCGAGCCTGCCCAACCTTACCTGGTTGAATGCTCTCGGTTGCCCTGCCAGTGCGGCGAGGTGGAATAGCCCGCACTGGGCTATGCAGGTGAACCGGAGACACCGAGCGCAAGGCTGGTGCCATGTAAGCCGGCCCAAGGAGACACACTGGGGACCAGATGCGTAGAGCTGGCTTCATGGCATTTGGCTCGACGCTCAATCTAGCCCCGCCGATACGCGGAGCTGGAATATACCGAACCGGGCTGTGCACCCACACTGGAGACACCGTGCGCTCCACAGCATAACACGGTGCCTGCCCGATCTCTCTAGCCACCCGGTAAGCACAGGGAGTTTGCGCAGGTCTCCTACCTGGCATAGCCATACTCCCTGTGAGCCCCCCCCCCCCCCCCAATACATTTTTGGGGCTGACTCTCAGGCTTCCATCCGCGTTGCCGTGCTGCTTCCTCATATCTGCGCCTCTCAGCTTTCGCCGCCTCTAGTTCTTCTTTGGGACGGCGATATTCTCCAGGCTGAGCCCAGGGTCCTTTACCGTCCAGTTCCTCCTCCCATGTCCATTTATCCAGGTGGTGCAGCCTCTCCCACTGCAGCTGCTGCTCCTGCTGCTGCTGCCTCTGTTGCCTCTGTTCCTGCTGCTCCTTTGGGCGGCTACACTCCCCTGGTTTAGCCCAGAGGCCTCTCCCGTCGAGGATTTCCTCCCATGTCCAGAAATCCTTATTGAGCATCTCCTTTTTCGGCTGCTCCTGCCTGTTGACACGCCGCTTGGTCCGTTGGTGGTGGGTGATTCTGTTACGGCTTTCTAGTTGTGATGAAGGAGAGTCGGACCAAACTGCAGCGTGTCGATTGCGATCCATATCTATTTAAACAAAACGTAAACACAACTAAACACTAAACACTACAAACAATAAACGTAATGAAAACCGAAAACAGCCTTTCTAGTGCAAACTAACAGAGAGTACACGTAAGACACTAAGGACAATCACCCACGACAAACTCAAAGAATATGGCTGCCTAAATATGGTTCCCAATCAGAGACAACGATAAGCACCTGCCTCTGATTGAGAATCACTCCAGGCAGCCATAGACCTTGCTAGATAACCCCACTAGCTACAATCCCAAATAGATACACACCAAAACCCCAAGACAAAACACACCACAATACAAAAATTCCATGCCACACCCTGGCCTGACCAAATACATAAAGATAAACACAAAATACTTTGACCAGGGCGCGACAGCTGGAGCAGTTTTGCCTTGAAGAATGTCACAAAATCCCAGTGGCTAGATGTGCCGAGCCTATAGAGACATAACCCAAGAGACATGTACAGTAGCTGTAATTGCTGCAAAAGGTGGCTCATCAAAGTATTGATTTTGGGGGTGGGGGGGTATGCTCAAGTTTTCAGTGGTTTTTGTCTTATTTCTTGTTTGTATCAAAATAAAATATATTTTGCATGCATGTTGTGTAAATCAAATGATACAACCCCCCTCCCCCCAAAATCCATTTTAATTCCAGGTTGTAAGGCAACAAAATAGGAAAAATGCCAAGGGGGGTGAATACTTTCACGAGCCACTGTATTGCAGTGTTATTGTCTGAGGTTAACCACAACATATCCCAGTCCATGTGATCGAAGCAATCTTGAAGCGTGGAATCCGATTGGTCCAGTGTTGGATTGACCTGAGCACGGGTGTTTCCTGTTTTAGTTTCTGTCAATAGGCTGGGAGCAACAAAATATAGTGATGGTCAGATTTGTCGAAGGGAGGGTGGTGGAGGTCTTTGCTTGCCTCGTGGAAATTAGAGTAGCAATGGTGCAGAATGCTTACAGCTCGTGTCGCGCATTCGGTATGCGATAGAATTTAGGAAGCATTGTTCTCAGATTAGCTTTGTTAAAATCCCAGTGCCAAGCCTGACCAGGCTCATTTAGTGTTCTAAAAAGGAAAAGGACAATATGTTTAACTCCATATGTATAACTTCCATCCCGTTAGCGGCATCATTTTTCGTCAACATCCTCTTTTGCATCCTAATCTGACAATTATATACATATTATAGGCAGTTTCATTTGGGTCCATTTTTTTAATCCAAACATCAAAATACTGCCCCCTACACTCAACAAGTTAACCTCCATATGTAAAACCACCATATGTCTAAGCTCCAAGTCCATTTTTGTGACACCTGACCACACGACTGAAAAGTAGTCAAGGTTTGACAAAACATTTTTGGTAGTGTTGTTAAGAAGGCAGTGCAGCATTTTATTATGGTCATGCTTCTCCCCACCTTAGCTACTATTGTATCAATATGTTTTGACCAAGACAGTTTACAACCCAGTGTTACTCCAAGCAGTTGACCAAGACAGTTTACAACCCAGGGTTACTCCAAGCAGTTGACCAAGACAGTTTACAACCCAGGGTTACTCCAAGCAGTTGACCAAGACAGTTTACAACCCAGTGTTACTCCAAGCAGTTGACCAAGACAGTTTACAACCCAGGGTTACTCCAAGCAGTTGACCAAGACAGTTTACAACCCAGGGTTACTCCAAGCAGTTGACCAAGACAGTTTACAACCCAGGGTTACTCCAAGCAGTTGACCAAGACAGTTTACAACCCAGGGTTACTCCAAGCAGTTGACCAGGACAGTTTACAACCCAGGGTTACTCCAAGCAGTTGACCAAGATACAACCCAGGGTTACTCCAAGCAGTTGACCAAGACAGTTTACAACCTAGGGTTACTCCAAACAGTTGACCAAGACAGTTTACAACCCAGGGTTACTCCAAGCAGTTGACCAAGACAGTTTACAACCCAGGGTTACTCCAAGCAGTTTCGTCATCTCAACTTGATCAATTTCCACATTATTTATTACAAGATTTAGCTGAGGTTTAGGGTTTAGTGAATGTTTTATCCCAATTACAATGCTTTTAGTTTTAGATATATTTATGGGTTGACTTATTCCTTGCCACTGACTCTGAAACTAACTGCAACTCTTTGTTAAGTGTTTCAGTCATTTCAGTCGCTGTAGTAGCTGATGTGTACATTGTTGAGTCATCCACATACATAGACACTTAGGCTTTACTCAAAGTCACTGGCATGTCGTTAGTAAATATTTTAAAAAGCAAAGGGGCCTAAACCGCTACCCTGGGGAATTCCTGATTCTATCTGGATTAGGCTTCCATTAAAGAACACCCTCTGTGTGTTAGAAGTAATTATTTATCCATAATATAGCACGGGGTGTAAAACCGTAATACGTTTGTTTTTTCCAGCAGCAGACTATGATTGATAATGTCAAAACTGCACTGACGCCTAACAAGACAGCCCTCAAAATCGTTTTATCATCAATTTCTCTCAGCCAATCATCAGTCATTTTTACAAGTGCTGTGCTTGTTGAATGCCCTTCCCTATAAGCGTGTTAATATTCTGTTGTCAGTTTGTTTACTGTAAAATGGCATTGTATCTGGTCAAACACAATTTTTTCCAGAAGTTTACTAAGGGTTGTTAACAGGCTGATTGGTCGGCTATTTGAGCCTGTAAAGGGGGCTTTACTTTTCTTCCGTAGTGGAATGACTTTAGCTTCCCTCCAGGCCTGAGGGCACACACTCTCTGGTAGGTTTAGATTGAAGATGTGGCAAATAGGAGTGGCAATATCGTCTGCTATTATCCTCAGTAATTTTCCTTCCAAGTTGTCAAAACCCGGTGGTTTTTCAATGTTGACAGTCAACAATACTTTGTTCACCTCTTCCACAATGACTTTAGGGAATTAAGAAATACAATTCTTGTCTTTCATAATTTGGTCAGTTGTACTTGGATGTATCAGCGTTTGTTTGCTGGCATCCCTAAGAATGGCAAGAAAAGCAATGAAAAAGTAATTATAGTAGTTGGCAATATCAGTGGGCTTTGTGATGAATGAGCCATCTGATTCAATGAATTATGGAGCCGAGTTGGCTTTTTTTCAGAGAAATGTTTAAGTTGCCCCAAAGCTTTTTTACAATCTTTCTTAATATAACTAATATTTGTTTGATAGTGTAGTTTATTTTGATTTAGTTTAGTCACATGATTTCTTAATTTGCAGTACGTTTACCAATCAGTTGGGTTGCCAGACGTATTTGCCATTCCTTTTGCCTCATCCCTCTCAACCATACCATTTTTCAATTCCTCATCAATCCATGGGGATTTAACAGTTTTTATAGTCATTTTCTTAATGGGTGCATTGCTTGTTAGTAACTGGAATAAGCTATTTATAAATGTGTCAAGTGCAGTGTCTGGTTGCTCCTCATTACACACCACAGACCGGCAAATATTCTTTACATCATCAACATATGACTCACTACAAAACTTATTGTAATGACCTCTTATAAACTATACTAGGTCCAGCCTTTGAAACTTTGGTTTTCGTAAACCTGGCTATTATATAGTGATCACTACATCCTATTGATCTGGATACAGCTTTAAAGCTTCTCTAGGGTAGGGGGCAGCATTCTGAATTTTGGATGAAAAGCATTCCCAAATTAAACGGCCTGCTACTCGGGCCCAGAATATTTTGATAATTTGATATACATATAACTAGTAGATTTGGATAGAAAACACTATACAGTTTCCAAAACTGTTAAAATGGTGTCTGTGAGTATAACAGAACTGATTTGGCAGGTGAGGGGGGGGTTTGTAGTTTTCTATTCAATGCCATTACAGTATCCATAGGCTTAGGACTCAAACTACAGTTCCTATGCCTTCCACTAGATGTCAACAGTCTTGAGAAATTGTTTCAGGCTTGTATTCTGATAAATGAGGGAGTAAGACCAGTCTGAATGAGTGGACCCTACCGTGTCACAGAGCTTTTTCATGGTCGCAACCGAGACAGTGCCTTTCTTGTTTACCTTTTATATTGACAACGTTATTGTCTGGTTGAAATATTATAGATCATTTAGGCTAAAAAACAACATGAGGTTTGAATATAAACATAATTTGACATGTTTCTATGAACTTTACAGATACAATTTGGAGTTTTTGCCAGTCTGTTGTGACTTCGTTTGAGCCTGTGGATTACTGAAGAAAACGCGCAAACAAAACTGAGGTTTTTGGATATAAAGAGACTTTATTGAACAAAAGGAACATTTATTGAATAAATGAATGTCTTCTGAGTACCACCAAATGAAGATCATCAAAGGTAAGTGACTGTTTGAAATGATTTGTCTGCTGTTCTCAAATAATATAATAATAATATATGTATTTGTAAAAATCTGACTTTGAATTCATAAGATCTTTAAACAGATGTAAAATATGTTTTGTTTTCTGAATTTTTAAAATGACTATTTCTGTGTTTGAATTTGGCGCTCTGCAATCTCACTGGAAGTTGGCTAGGTGGGACGCTAGAGAGGTTCAAGGAGCAGAGACAGCTAACCCACATACCCTAGAGAGGTTCAAGGAGAAGAGACAGCTAACCCACATACCCTAGAGAGGTTCAAGGAGAAGAGACAGCTAACCCACATACCCTAGAGAGGTTCAAGGAGCAGAGACAGCTAACCCACATACCCTAGAGAGGTTCAAGGAGAAGAGACAGCTAACCCACATACCCTAGAGAGGTTCAAGGAGAAGAGACAGCTAACCCACATACCCTAGAGAGGTTCAAGGAGAAGAGACAGCTAACCCACATACCCTAGAGAGGTTCAAGGAGCAGAGACAGCTAACCCACATACCCTAGAGAGGTTCAAGGAGAAGAGACAGCTAACCCACATACCCTAGAGAGAGAGAGAGGTTCAAGGAGCAGAGACAGCTAACCCACATACCCTAGAGAGAGAGAGAGGTTCAAGGAGAAGAGACAGCTAACCCACATACCCTAGAGAGGTTCAAGGAGAAGAGACAGCTAACCCACATACCCTAGAGAGGTTCAAGGAGAAGAGACAGCTAACCCACATACCCTAGTGAGGTTCAAGGAGAAGAGACAGCTAACCCACATACCCTAGAGAGGTTCAAGGAGAAGAGACAGCTAACCCACATACCCTAGAGAGGTTCAAGGAGCAGAGACAGCTAACCCACATACCCTAGAGAGGTTCAAGGAGCAGAGACAGCTAACCCACATACCCTAGAGAGGTTCAAGGAGCAGAGACAGCTAACCCACATACCCTAGAGAGGTTCAAGGAGAAGAGACAGCTAACCCACATACCCTAGAGAGGTTCAAGGAGAAGAGACAGCTAACCCACATACCCTAGAGAGGTTAAAGGAGAGGAGACAGCTAACCCACATACCCTAGTCAGAGAGAGGTTAAAGGAGAGGAGACAGCTAACCCACATACCCTAGAGAGGTTAAAGGAGAGGAGACAGCTAACCCACATACCCTAGAGAGGTTCAAGGAGCAGAGACAGCTAACCCACATACCCTAGAGAGGTTCAAGGAGAAGAGACAGCTAACCCACATACCCTAGAGAGGTTCAAGGAGAAGAGACAGCTAACCCACATACCCTAGAGAGGTTCAAGGAGAAGAGACAGCTAACCCACATACCCTAGAGAGGTTCAAGGAGAAGAGACAGCTAACCCACATACCCTAGAGAGGTTCAAGGAGAAGAGACAGCTAACCCACATACCCTAGAGAGGTTCAAGGAGAAGAGACAGCTAACCCACATACCCTAGAGAGGTTCAACGAGAAGAGACAGCTAACCCACATACCATACAGTGGTTCAAGGAGAAGAGACAGCTAACCCACATACCCTAGAGAGGTTAAAGGAGAGGAGACAGCTAACCCACATACCCTAGAGAGGTTAAAGGAGAGGAGACAGCTAACCCACATACCCTAGTCAGAGAGAGGTTAAAGGAGAGGAGACAGCTAACCCACATACCCTAGAGAGGTTCAAGGAGAAGAGACAGCTAACCCACATACCCTAGAGAGGTTCAACGAGAAGAGACAGCTAACCCACATACCATACAGTGGTTCAAGGAGAAGAGACAGCTAACCCACATACCCTAGAGAGGTTAAAGGAGAGGAGACAGCTAACCCACATACCCTAGAGAGAGAGAGAGGTTCAAGGAGAAGAGACAGCTAACCCACATACCCTAGAGAGGTTCAAGGAGAAGAGACAGCTAACCCACATACCGAGAGAGAGGTTAAAGGAGCAGAGACAGCTAACCCACATACCCTAGAGAGGTTCAAGGAGAAGAGACAGCTAACCCACATACCCTAGAGAGGTTCAAGGAGAACAGACAGCTAACCCACATACCCTAGAGAGGTTCAAGGAGAGGAGACAGCTAACCCACATACCATACAGTGAGTTTCAGAGAGATGCAGAATATGAATGTCATCTGTTACAAACAAGTTATTGTCTTAATGGACCTTGTTTCTCAGGCTGCATATGTTAATATGGGCTATTTTTAGCACTTTCCTGGTTGCTTGATTGTTTTTAATGCTTTACTGGGAAACTTATCAGAGGCAGACTTACTCATGTTATTTACATTGGAGCTGATAGTGCAGGGTGAGCAGCACAGAGTGGTCTTCCTACTAGGGCACACCGCCTCAGTGCTAACAGTGGAACTCTGGTTCATAGGCTCATGATTACATATAGCCTCCATATGTCTATCCTTATTAATATGTGTCAGCTCCATATGTGTCAGCTCCATATGTGTCAGCTCACAGTATATTAATCTTCATCTTGAAGAAGACGCAGTGATGCCGAAACGTTTTTATCCAATAAATGACTGGGAGGTTATGCATGTGGACTGTGCGACTCTCTTAGTGTTTATAGTTTACAGTTTGTTTACTGTTAGTCTGCACCTCGACACTAAATAATTTTCTCTGGGTGTGCGGCAGCTCGTGATTTTTTTATAAGACCTATGATGAAAAGGAAACACAGCTACGTCTTACTAAAAATGTTTTGTCAACACAGAGAGATTCACTTAGGATGCTAGGCAGGCTGTGTCGCTGTGTCCCTCCCTCCCTCCCTCCCTCCCTCCCTCCCTCCCTCCCTCCCTCCCTCCCTCCCTCCCTCCCTCCCTCCCTCCCTCCCTCCCTCCCTCCCTCCCTCCCTCCCTCCCTCCCTCCCTCCCTCCCTCCCTCTCTACCTCCCTCTCTACCTCCCTCCCTTCCCCCTCCCTACCTCCCTCCCTCCCTTCCCCCTCCCTCCCTGCCTCCCTCCCTCCCTCCCTTCCCCCTCCCTCCCTCCCTCCCTCCCTCCCTACTCTCCCCCCTCTGTCTCCTGTTCTCTCTCCATGTGTAGAGGACAGCAGATTGAGATGTGTTCTGAGGCATTCCGTTCCGTGCGACACTTGTCGTGGGCCAGGTGGCAGAGGGTCACAGGGGGCGTA
>NC_034190.2:3486663-3529163 GCF_002021735.2 Oncorhynchus kisutch | reverse complement strand
CCTGTAGCTTCACCTCATTATCCTATCAAACTGACCTGTAGCTTCACCTGATTATCCTATCAAACTGACCTGTAGCTTCACCTCATTATCCTATCAAACTGACCTGTAGCTTTACCTCATTATCCTATCAAACTGACCTATAGCTTTACCTCATTATCCTATCAAACTGACCTGTAGCTTCACCTCATTATCCTATCAAACTGACCTGTAGCTTTACCTCATTGTCCTATCAAACTGACCTGTAGCTTTACCTCATTATCCTATCAAACTGACCTGTAGCTTTACCTCATTATCCTATCAAACTGACCTGTAGCTTCACCTCATTATCCTATCAAACTGACCTGTAGCTTTACCTCATTATCCTATCAAACTGACCTATAACTTTACCTCATTATCCTATCAAACTGACCTGTAGCTTCACCTCATTATCCTATCAAACTGACCTGTATCTTTACCTTATTAACAATCTGACCTGTATCTGAACCTGAACAAACTGACCTGTATCTTTACCTTATTAACAAACTGACCTGTATCCTTACATTATTAACAAACTGACCTGTATCCTTACCTTATTAACAAACTGACTTGTATCTGAACCTGAACAAACTGACCTGTATCTGAACCTGAACAAACTGACCTGTATCTTTACCTTGTTAACAAACTGACCTGTATCTGAACCTTATTAACACACTGACCTGTATCTTTACCTTATTAACAAACTGACCTGTATCCTAACCTTATTAACAAACTGACCTGTATCCTTACCTTATTAACAAACTGACCTGTATCTGAACCTGAACAAACTGACCTGTATCTTTACCTTATTAACAAACTGACTTGTATCTTTACCTTATTAACAAACTGACTTGTATCTGAACCTGAACAAACTGACCTGTATCTGAACCTGAACAAACTGACCTGTATCTGAACCTTATTAACAAACTGACCTGTATCTGAACCTTATTAACAAACTGACCTGTATCTGAACCTGAACAAACTGACCTGTATCTTTACCTTATTAACAAACTGACTTGTATCTGAACCTGAACAAACTGACCTGTATCTGAACCTGAACAAACTGACCTGTATCTGAACCTGAACAAACTGACCTGTATCTGAACCTGAACAGACTGACCTGTATCTGAACCTGAACAGACTGACCTGTATCTGAACCTGAACAGACTGACCTGTATCTGAACCTGAACAGACTGACCTGTATCTGAACCTGAACAAACTGACCTGCATCTGAACCTTATTAACAAACTGACCTGTATCTGAACCTGAACAGACTGACCTGTATCTGAACCTGAACACACTGACCTGTATCTGAACCTTTGCAATAGTCTATGATTGCTAGTAACAGCTATTAAGAAAATGTTCTACATAATCATATCTATATGATTTTCCTGTCTTGTTAGTTGAATGCACTTTAGTAAGGCTAAACAGATATGAGCTTCTGAATGAATAAAATGTACATTTTAGATACAAAAACGAGTGAATTACCGATCTCTAGAATTGGACGAGAGTGTGTTCAACAGGCTTCCAATAACAACACATAAGTGTTTCTACGATCCTTAACGGTTGAAGTTTGTAAGCAGAGGGGTGATGGTGGCTATCCAATTAGCTCTATAATTAAGCAAATCACAAGGAAATGTGAATTATACAGACCAATTTATTGTTAATTATACGCTTCCTAGAAACGTTGACATTTATTCCCCGCATACCAAATGGCACCCTATCCCCTATATAGCCCATTGGGCCCTCGTCAAAAGTAGTGCACTATATTGGTTAATAGGTTGCCATTTGGATGCAGTCTACTTAATGACACTCAATGACAGATAAACAATAGCAGAAAAGCTCATGTTTATGAAAATCAATTTTTTTTAAATATTTCATCAGTTACATTTTAACGTCTTATTATTTTATATCTATTTATATTTATAGTTTATCTTATTTATATTTTATTTATTTTAATAGGAACAAATTCGTACTTACAATGACGGCTCACCCCAGGACAACGCCGTGCCAATTGTGAGCCGCCCTAAGGACCTCCCAAATCAAGGCCGGATGTGATGCAACCTGGATTCAAACCAAGTACCGCGGCGACGCCCTCTTTCCCTGACATGCGGTGTGTTAGAACCACTGTGCCACTCAGTATACTCAGAAGATATTACAAGGTATCCCTTAGAGTGATCCTTCTTATAATGAATCATCAACAACAACAATACGCACACAACATGTAAAGTATTGGTCCCATGCTCCATGAGCTGAAATAAAAGATCACAGACATTTTCCTTAGGCACAAGTTTCGTTTAAATCCTTTTTAGCGATTGTTTCTCCTTTGCCAAGATGATCTATCCACCTGACAGGTGTGGCATATCAAGAAGCTGATTAAACAGCATTATAAACTGGGTGGTTTGAGGCCTGAATGCTGATTGGCTGACAGACGTGGTACACCACGGGTATTTTACTGATTACGTTGGTAACCAGTTTATAATAGCAATAAGGCACCTCGGGGGTTTGTGGTATATGGCCAATATACAACAACTAAGGGCTGTGTGCAGGCATTCAGCGTTGGGACGTGCATAAGAACAACCCTTAGCCGTGGAATACTGGCCATATACCTCCTCGGTCCTTATTGCTTAATTATTATTACAAAAGTGCACCTTGTGCTGGGGACAATGAAATGTGTAGTTACTCTAAAAGGTGTAGTTTTGTCAAACAAAGCAATGCTACAGAAGTTTTTAGTTAGTGTGCAATTCTCATGCTGACTTCAGGAATGTCCACCAGAGCCGTTGCCAGAAAATTGAACGTTAATTTCTCTACCATAAGCCGCCTCCAACGTTGTTTTAGAGAATTTGACAGTAAGTCAAACAATCACAGACCACTTCTATGGCATTGTGTGGGCGAGCAATTTTCTGACGTCAACATTGTGAACAGAGTGCCCCATGGTGGCAGTGGGGTTATGGTATGGGGCAGGCATAAGCTACGGACAACAAACACATTTGCATTTATCATGGCAATATGAGGATAGGAGATACCGTGACAAGATCTTGAGGCCCATTGTCATGCCATTCATCCAACGCGATCACCTCATCTTTCAGCATGATAATTCACGGCCCCATGTCCCCAACATCTGAAAGCTGAAAATGTCCCAGATTCTTCCATGGCCTGCATATTCACCAGATATGTCACCCATTGAGCATGTTTGGGATGCTCTGGATAGACATTGCACAGCCATTGAAGAAGAGTGGGACAACATTCCACAGGTCACAATCAACAACCTGATCAACTATATACTGCATGAGGTAAAGGGTGGTCACACCAGATACGGACTGGTTTTCTGATCCACGTCCCTACTTTTTTTTTTGTAAAGGTATCTGTGACCAACAGATGCATATCTGTATTCCCAGTGGTGAAATCCATAGATTAGGGCCTAATACATTCATTTGAATTGACTGATTTCTGAGACTCCTCACAAAAAGGGACTCAAGTATAACAAGTAGCTTCACCCTTCAACACCTGAAGATTATGGAAGTGTGCCTCATCTCTTTCTCTTTCTCCCCTCCTGTTTCTCTCTGCTTTATTCCTTTCTATCTGTCTCCCTGTCTCCTCTCGTCTCAGTATTGATTCAATCGAGCGCGGCAGGTGATGGTATGGGCATTGTTTGCTATGAGATAATTGTCCCATCATTGGCACCGTGATGAGTGCTTGACTCTATCACTTATTTATTTATTAACGGCTGTGAGGCTGTGTTTGAGAGAGAGAGAGAGAGAGAGAGAGAGAGAAGGGTTGTGAGAGAGAGAGAGAGAGAGAGAGAGATGAAGGGTGGAGAGAGAGAGAGAGATGAAGGGTGGAGAGAGAGAGAGAGAGAGAAGGGTTGTGAGAGAGCGAGAGAGAGAGAGATGAAGGGTGGAGAGAGAGAGAGAGATGAAGGGTTGAGAGAGAATCGAGAGATGAAGGGTTGAGAGAGAAGAGAGAGATGAAGGGTTGAGAGTGAGAGAGAGAGAGAGAGAGAGAGAGAGAGATGAAGGGTTGAGAGTGAGAGAGAGAAGAGAGAGATGAAGGGTTTCGAGAGCGAGAGAGAGAGCGAGAGAGCGAGAGATGAAGGGTTGAGAGAGAGAGAGAGAGAGAGAGAGAGAGAGAGAGAGAGAGAGAGAGAGAGAGGTACAGAGAGAGAGGTACAGAGAGACTGACTGACTGACTGACACAGAGAGAGAGACAGACAGTCACACACAGAGAGAGGCAGACATGCAGAGAGAGAGAGACAGCCATGCAGAGAGAGAGAGAGAGAGAGACAGATAGACAGACAGACACACAGAGAGAGTTGTTAAACAAGCAGATATCGAGACATATTTATTCTAATTAAAGAGTTAGGTCCAGAATACATAGGAAACTCCTACAGGTTTCCTCTGCCAAACGTCTCCTGACAAAACCAATGGGAGATCGTATCACCCACTAAATCTTTATTTTAACAGGACAGTTTAAGTGTTGAAATGCATATAAAGCATTGCAATCACCTGGTTCGAAATTCACCTGGTTCAACAATCACCTGGTTCAACAATCACCTGGTTCAACAATCACCTGGTTCAACAATCACCTGGTTCAACAATCACCTGGTTCAACAATCACCTGGTTCAACAATCACCTGGTTCAACAATCACCTGGTTCAACAATCACCTGGTTCAACAATCACCTGGTTCAACAATCACGTGGAATATTATCAAGATAACATCTGAATTAAATGCCTCAACTAATGATCAAATTAAAAAATCTTCATCGAGTACATTTTTGTTTTTTAATATTTGTTTTGGAGTGGAGCTTGTTTACACAGTTTGATTCAATTTCCACTTTGTAGGTTTAACTCAACACAAAGCATCTCTCACCTGCTGAACAAACATCTCTCACCTGCTGAACATCTCTCACCTGTTGAACATCTCTCACCTGTTGAACATCTCTCACCTGCTGAACACCTCTCACCTGTTGAACATCTCTCACCTGTTGAACATCTCTCACCTGTTGAACATCTCTCACCTGTTGAACATCTCTCACCTGCTGAACAAACATCTCTCACCTGCTGAACATCTCTCACCTGTTGAACATCTCTCACCTGTTGAACACCTCTCACCTGCTGAACACCTCTCACCTGTTGAACATCTCTCACCTGCTGAACAAACATCTCTCACCTGCTGAACATCTCTCGCCTGTTGAACTGCTGTTGAACTGCTGCTCCAGTTTCAACTGTTCTGCCTTATTATTATTCGACCATGCTGGTCATTTATGAACATTTGAACATCTTGGCCATGTTCTGTTATAATCTCCACCCGGCACAGCCAGAAGAGGACTGGCCACCCCACATAGCCTGGTTCCTCTCTAGGTTTCTTCCTAGGTATTGGCCTTTCTAGGGAGTTTTTCCTAGCCACCGTGCTTCTACACCTGCATTGCTTGCTGTTTGGGGTTTTAGGCTGGGTTTCTGTACAGCACTTTGAGATATCAGCTGATGTACGAAGGGCTATATAAATACATTTGATTTGATTTGATTTGAACATCTCTCACCTGCTGAACATCTCTCACCTGTTGAACATCTCTCACCTGTTGAACATCTCTCACCTGCTGAAGATCTCTCACCTGCTGAAAATCTCTCACCTGCCGAACATCTCTCACTTTCACTCCATTGATCGTTGTATAATCTCTCACAATGGCTGTTGTTGTTGCTAAATGTGCCAGACATTGACACTAAGGTGTGAAAGCTGAAGGTGTGAAAGCTGAAGGTGTGAAAGGTTCTCCTGTAAAGTAGCTGCATTTTCCTTACCGCTAACCCCTACCGCCTACCATCTACCGCATACCGCATACCCCCTTCCCCCTACCCCCTACTTCCTACCGCCTACCGCCTACCGCCAACCCCTTCCCCCTACCCCCTACCGCCAACCCCTTCCGCCTACCGCCTACACTCTACCGCCTACCCCTACCGCCTACCCCCTCTCCCCTACCCCCTACCCCCTACCCCCTATCGCCAACCCCTTCCGCCTACCCCCTACCGTCTACCGCCTACCACCTACCGCCTACCCCTTTCCCCCTACCCCCTACCGCCTACCGTCTACCCCCTTCCCCCTACCCCCTACCGCCTACTGCCAACCCCTTCCCCCTACCCCCTACCGCCAACCCCTTCCGCCTACCGCCTACACTCTACCGCCTACCCCCTACCGCCTACCCCCTCTCCCCTACCCCCTATCCCCTACCCCCTACCCCCTATCGCCAACCCCTTCCGCCTACCCCCTACCGTCTACCGCCTACCACCTACCGCCTACCCCCTTCTGCCTACCCCCTACCCCCTACCGCCAACCCCTTCGCCCTACCCCCTACCGTCTCCTGCCAACCCCTTCTGCCTACCGCCTA
Organism: Oncorhynchus kisutch; assembly: GCF_002021735.2. Taxonomy (NCBI): domain Eukaryota; kingdom Metazoa; phylum Chordata; class Actinopteri; order Salmoniformes; family Salmonidae; genus Oncorhynchus; species Oncorhynchus kisutch. Next base: position 3,522,767 of record NC_034190.2, on the reverse strand, counting down.
CACTCTACCGCCTACCCCCTACCGCCTACCCCCTACCCCCTACCCCCTACCCCCTACTGCCTACACTCTACCGCCTACCCCCTACCCCCTACCCCCTACCGCCTACACTCTACCGCCTACCCCCTACCGCCTACCCCCTACCCCTACCCCTTACCGCCTACACTCTACCGCCTACCCCCTACCCCCTACCCCCTACCCCCTACCCCCTACCCCCTACCCCCTACCGCCTACACTCTACCGCCTACTCCTACCTCCTACCCCCTACCGCCTACACTCTACACTCTACTGCCTACCCCTACCGCCTACCGCATACCTCCTACCCCCTACCCCCTACCGCCTACACACTACCGCCTACCCCCTACCGCCTACCGCCTACCGCATACCTCCTACCGCCTACCCCAACCGTCAACCCCTACCGCCTACCCCCTACCGCCTACACTCTACCGCCTACCCCCTACCACCTACCCCCTACCCCCTACCCTTACCGCCTACACTCTACCGCCTACCCCCTACCCCCTACCCCCTACCGCCTACACTCTACCGCCTACCCCCCTACCTCCCTTCCCCTACCGCCTACACTCTACACTCTACCGCCTACCCCCTACCGCCTACCGCATACCTCCTACCCCCTACCCCTACCGCCTACACTCTACCGCCTACCCCCTACCCCCTACCGCCTACCGCATACCTCCTACCCCCTACCGCCTACCGCATACCTCCTACCACCTACCCCAACCGTCAACCCCTACCGCCTACCCCCTACCGCCTACACCCTACCGCCTACCCCTACCGCCTACACCCTACCGCCAACCCCTACCGTCAACCCCTACTGCCTACCCCTACCGCCTACACCCTACCGCCTACCCCTACCGCCTACACCCTACCGCCAACCCCTACCGTCAACCCTTACCGCCTACCCCCTACCCCCTACCGCCTACCTCCTACCTCCTTCCTACCTCCTACCTCCTTCCTATAGCCTAACGCCAACCCCTACCGCCTACCCCCTACCGTCAATCCCTACCTCCTACCTTCTACCGCCTACCGCATACCTCCTACCGCCTACCTCCTACAGTCTACCGCCTACCTCCTACAGTCTACCGCCTACCTCCTACAGTCTACCGCCTACCTCCCACCTCCTACTACCTCCTTCCTACTGCCTACCTCCTACCACCTACCTTCTTCCTACTGCCTGCCTCCTACCTCCTTCCTACTGCCTGCCTCCCACCGCCTACATCCTACCTTCCTACCGCCTACCTCCTACCTCCTACCTCCTTCCTACTGCCTACCACCGACCTCCTTCCTACTGCCTACCACCTACTTCCTTCCTACTGCCTACCACCTACCTCCTACCTCCTTCCTACCGCCTACCTCCTACCTCCGACCTCCTTCCTACTGCCTACCACCGACCTGCTTCCTACTGCCTACCACCTACCTCCTTCCTACTGCCTACCTCCTACCTCCTTCCTACCGCCTACCTCCTACTGCCTACCTCCTACCACCTACCTCCTTCCTACTGCCTACCACCTACCACCTACCCCCTACCTCCTTCCTACTCCCTACCTCCTACCTCCTTCCTACTGCCTACCTCCAACCACCTACCTCCTTCCTTCTGCCTACCTCCTTCCTACTGCCTACCACCTACCACCTACCTCCTTCCTACTGCCTACCTCCTACCTCCTTCCTACCACCTACCTCCTTCCTACTGCCTACTACCTACCTCCTACCTCCTTCCTACTACCTACCTCCTACCTCCTTCCTACTGCCTACTTCCTACCTCCTTCCTACTGCCTACCTCCTTCCTACTGCCTACCACCTACCACCTACCTCCTACCTCCTTCCTACTGCCTACCTCCTACCTCCTTCCTACTGCCTACCACCTACCTCCTTCCTACTGCCTACCTCCTACCTCCTTCCTAATGCCTACCTCCTACCTCCTTCCTACTTCCTACCTCCTACCTCCTTCCTACCGCCTACCTCCCACCTCCTTCCTAATGCCTACCTCCTACCTACCCATTTCCTACTGCCTACCTCCTACCTCCTTCCTACTGTCTACCACCTACCTCCTACCTCCTTCCTACTGCCTACCTCCTACCTCCTTCCTACTGCCTACCTCCCACCTCCTTCCTACTGCCTACCTCCTACCTCCTTCCTACTGCCTACCACCTACCTCCTAAATCCTTCCTACTGCCTACCTCCTAACTCCTTCCTACTGCCTACCTCCTACCTCCTTCCTACTGCCTACCACCTACCACCTATCTCCTTCCTACTGCCTACCTCCTACCTCCTTCCTACTGCCTACCTCCTTCCTACTGCCTAACTCCTACCTCCTTCCTACTGCCTACCACCTACCTCCTTCCTACTGCCTACCTCCTACCTCCTTCCTACTGCCTACCTCCCACCTCCTTCCTACTGCCTACCTCCTACCTCCTTTCTACTGCCTACCTCCTACCTCCTTCCTACTGCCTCCTACCTCCTTCCTACCTCCTACCTCCTTCCTACTGCCTACCTCCTACCTCCTTCCTACTGCCTGCCTCATACTTCCTACTGCCTGCCGAATACTGCCATAAAACACTAGCTGTCCAATTCAATCTGTTTTCACCTCAAATACCATCGCGGAGGGAAAGGTATTTACACAAATTACACATTTACCTCATTATCATAGGGGTGGTTTGGTATCTAGAGCATGCTAACACAATGATCTGCACTCAACCATGCTAATATTGCTTAACTTTCTGCCTGGTTCACGGGGTTCACAGGGTTCAGAGGCTTCTTTACTGAGATTGGTAAAATGAACTAAGAAGGGAGGAAGGGATAGCGACAGAGATTGAGAGAGGCCCATGACAGAGCGAGGGCGGGGGGGCGAGAGAGAGCGAGAGAGAGCGAGAGAGAGCGAGAGAGACAGACAGAGAGAGAGAGACAGAGAGAGACAGAGAGAGACAGAGAGAGACAGAGAGACAGAGAGACAGAGAGACAGACAGACAGACATACAGACAGACAGACAGACAGACAGACAGACAGACAGACAGACAGACAGACAGACAGACAGACAGACAGACAGACAGACAGACAGACAGACAGACAGACAGACAGACAGACAGACAGACAGACAGACAGACAGACAGACAGACAGACAGACAGAGATCAGTCCAGGCCGCAATGACTCGGCAAAAGGAGGAACCATTAGACACACAGAGATGCTGTGGAGTGTTGCAGAGCACATGACTACAAATTTTGGGATAGATAGATGAGTGACTGCAGAGAGATTTCAACCTGCACCTCCTCCTCCACCTCCACCTCCTCCTCCACCTCCTCCTCCTTCTCCTTCTACCCAACCCTTCATCTCTACGAAACCTCTTTCTCCTCCTTCTCCTCCACCTCCTCCTCCTCCTCCTACCCACCACTTCATCTCTACGAAACCTTCTCCTCCTCCTTCTCTTCCACCTCCTCCTCCTTCTCCTCCTACCCAACCCTTCATCTCTACGAAACCACCTCCTCCTTCTCCTCCACCTTCTCCTCCACCTCCTCCTCCACCTCCTCCTCCTCCTCCTTCTACCCACCACTTCATCTCTACGAATCCTTCTCCTCCTCCTCCTTCTCTTCCACCTCCTCCACCTCCTCCTCCTCCTCCACCTCCTTCTCGTCCTCCTCCACCTTCTCCTCCTACCCACCCCTTCATCTCTATGAAACCACCTTCTCCACCTCCTCCACCTCCTCCTCCTCCTCCACCCCCTCCACCTCATCCTTCTCGTCCTCCTCCACATCCTCCTCCTACCCAGACCTTCATCTCTACGAAACCACCTCCTTCTCCTCCTGCTTCTCCTCCTTCTCATTCACCTCCTCCTCCTCCCTTTCCTCCTCCTACCCTCCCCTTCATCTCTACGAAACCACCTCCTCCTCCTCCACCTCCTCCTCCACCTCCTCCTCCTACCCACATCCTCATCTCTACGAAACCACCCCCTCCTCCACCTCCTTCTCCTCCTTCTCCTCCACCTCTTCTTCCACCTCCTTCTCCTCCTCCTCCACCTCCTCCTCCTACCCACATCTTCATCTCTACAAAACCACCTCCTCCTCCTCCATCACCTCCTCCTACTCCTCCTATTACCCACCCCTTCATCTCTACAAAACCACCCCTTCCTCCTCCTCCTCCACCTCCTCCTCCTACCCACATCTTCATCTCTACGAAACCACCTCCTCCTCCTCTATTAAACCATCGTCTCCACCTCCTTCAACTCTATTAAACCATCGTCTCCACCTCCTTCAACTCTATTAAACCATCGTCTCCCCTCCTTCAACTCTATTAAACCATCGTCTCCACCTCCTTCAACTCTATTAAACCATCGTCTCCACCTCCTTCAACTCTATTAAACCATCGTCTCCACCTCCTTCACTTCTATTAAACCATCGTCTCCACCTCCTCCACTTCTATTAAACCATCGTCTCCCCTCCTTCACCTCTATTGAAACCCCATCTCTCCCTCCTTCACCACTATTAAAACCCCATCTCTCCCTCCTTCACCTCTATTGAAACCCCATCTCTCCCTCCTTCACCACTATTGAAACCCCATCTCTCCCTCCTTCACCTCTATTAAAACCCCATCTCTCCCTCCTTCTCCCTCCTTCACCTCTATTAAAAACCCCATCTCTCCCTCCTTCACCACTATTAAAACCCCATCTCTCCCTCCTTCACCTCTATTAAAACCCCATCTCTCCCTCCTTCACCTCTATTAAAACCCCATCTCTCCCTCCTTCACCACTATTAAAACCCCATCTCTCCCTCCTTCACCTCTATTAAAACCCCATCTCTCCCTCCTTCACCTCTATTAAAACCCCATCTCTCCCTCCTTCACCACTATTAAAACCCCATCTCTCCCTCCTTCACCACTATTGAAACCCCATCTCTCCCTCCATCACCTCTATTAAAACCCCATCTCTCCCTCCTTCACCACTATTGAAACCCCATCTCTCTGTCATCCCCTGTTCCCTCCCTCTATCTGGCTTTGATCAGCGATTCTTCACTTCTCCGATACCTCGGTATCAAGGAGACGACGCATCCTTGGTCCTCCCCCTTTTCCCTACTCCTCATCCCTCCCTCCCTCCCTCCCTCCCTCCCTCCCTCCCTCCCTCCCTCCCTCCCTCCCTCCCTCCCTATCTTCAGCTTTTCCTTCCTTCCATCTCTGTCCCAATGCATTACTTTTCCCGTCCCTCCCTCTCCCCTACTACCCTTGTCCCCTTACCTCATTGCAAATTTCAAAAACTCTAAAACCATGCATTCTGAGACATCATGTAGGGACCCTCCAGTTCGGGACCTGTCTGTTCTGTTTGTCAGTTATCCCCCCCCCCCCTCCGCAGTACAGGAGGACTTAGCTTATCTCTCCTGCTGGCTTCCGATGCGAATTCGAATCATTTAGAGATGTGGAAAACTTTTCCCTCGTTTGGTTTTTAGCAACGCACTACTCTCCATTTACTGTATCACATACCGTAGACATCATCCATTTGGGACTGAAAAAGTATTTTAGAAAACACATAGCTTGTGATCTGCATTGAAAAATAAACAAAGTTGTACACAAGAGAGTAAGCAACAACAACGAAAAAACTAAATTGTAGATTTGTTCAATAACTTATGAACTGGAAACCTTTTGAAGGTTTTCAAATCAAATCCTATTAGTCACATGTATGTGGTTAGCAGATGTTAATGCTAATGCGAGTGTAGCGAAATGCTTGTGCTTCTCGTTCCGACAGTTCAGTAATATCTAACAAGTAATCTAACAATTCCACAACAACGACCTAATACAGACAAACCTAAAGGGTTGGAATAAGATTATGTACATATAAATATATGGATGAGCGATGGCAAAGCAGCAGAGGCAAGATCAAAAGATGGTATAAAATACAGTATATACATGTGACATGAGTAATGCACACAAAACTAAGGAACGAAATATGATTATATTTCTATGTTCAAACTCAGAACATTTTCTTGGCTTACATTTTTTATTTTTTTATAAATTAAAAAAAAATTATATTGCGAAGTTTCCTAGCGACTAGAAGCGGCCCTCTCTGTCGGCTCAAACTTCCTTCTACGTCTGGTATTTACTTCTCAGTGATGAAACAATTAATGTTGGACACGTGTGTGTGTGTGTGTGTGTGTGTGTGTGTGTGTGTGTGTGTGTGTGTGTGTGTGTGTGTGTGTGTGTGTGTGTGTGTGTGTGTGTGTGTGTGACTACTGGATCGACCTTGTGTGTTCAGCTGAACACTAACGTGAGGAGTTGTAGTGACAGGCCTCTAGTACAATATGCTGATAACCCCATCCTACTGTAATGAAACACACAGTTACACACACACACACACACAGTTACACGCACAGTTACACAGACACACAGTTACACACACACACACAGTTACACAGTTACACGCACAGTTACACACACACACAGTTACACACACACACAGTTACACACACACACACACACACACAGTCACACACGCATACACAGTTACACACACACACAGTTACACGCACAGTTACACACACACACAGTTACTCACACACACACACACATATACACACACACACACACACACGGACAGACACATGAATGGTTTTCCATGTTTAAAGCGTAAAGGCTGATTCCTTTGTCACGACACGATACGGCTGCATTCACATAGGCTGTTTGTAATAGGTGAATTACCTTGTCTATCTAGTAGCCTTTATTCATTACCAAAACGGCCTTGCTTTAGTGCGTAGGGCGCCGTCCATTGTGCTGATACAGCACAGAGGAGATAGGCTATAGATTATCTGCGCCAACCTGTCACTTAAAAAGCACTCAATCAATGGTCTCGGGGTCTCAGCGTTGGGACTTTATGTTTATTGCAGTACAGTGTGACATAAGCAGAATTCAACTAGACGAAAAGTATGTGGACACCTACTCGTCGAACATCTCATTTCAAAATCACAGGTATTAATATTACGTTGGTTCCCCTTTCGATGCTATAACAGCCTCCACTCTTCTGGGAAGGCTTTCTACTAGATGTTGGAACATTGCTGCTATAACAGCCTCCACTCTTCTGGGAAGGCTTTCTACTAGATGTTGGAACATTGCTGCTATAACAGCCTCCACTCTTCTGGGAAGGCTTTCTACTAGATGTTGGAACATTGCTGCTATAACAGCCTCCACTCTTCTGGGAAGGCTTTCCGCTAGATGTTGGAACATTGCTATGTTGATTTGATTCCATTCATCCACAAGAGCATTAGGTCCGGCGATGATGTTGGGCGATTAGGCCTAGCAGTTGGTGGTCCTATTCAACCCAAAGGTGTTGGATGGGGTTGAGGTCAGGGCTCTGTGCAGGCCAGTCAAGTTCTTCCACACCATCTCGACAAACTGGAACTAAGGGGGCCAATAGCCCGAACCATAAAAAACAGCCCAAGACCTTTATTCCTCCTTCACCAAAATAAGCATTCGGGCGGGTAAATCCTGGATTCCACCAAGCTCAGATTCGTCTCAGATGGTGAAGTGTGATTCATCACTCCTGAGAACGCGTTTCCACTTCCCCAGAATCCAATGGAGGTGAGCTTCACACCACTTCAGCCGACTCTTGGCATTGCGCATGGTGATCTTAGGCTGGTGTGTGGCTACTCGGCCATGGAAACCCATTTCATGAAGCTCCCGATGAACAGTTCTTGTGCTGACGTTGCTTCCAGAGGCAGTTTAGAATCTGTAGTGAGTCTACTGCGGTCCCGTTCTGTGAACATGTGTGGTCTACCACTTCGCGGCTGAGCCGTTGTTGCTCCTAGACGTTTCCACTTCACAATAACAGCACTTAACACAATTAACTGGGGCAGCTCTAGCAGGACAGAAATGTGACGAACTGACTTGTTGGTAAGGTGGCATCCTATGACGGTGCCACGTTGACGGTGCCATTCTACTGTCAATGTTTGTCTATGGAGATAGCATGGCAGTGTGTTTTCGGTTTTACACACCTGTCGGTCAACAGGTGTAGCTGAAACAGCCAAATCCACTCATTTGAATGGGTGTCCACATACTTTTGTATTTATAATGTAATTCCAATGCAAGAGCCCCCCCAAAATTGCGCCCCATCACCGATTTCAACGGTACTTTTGGGGCGGCAGGGTAGCCTAGTGGTTAGAGTGTAGAGGCGGCAGGTAGCCTAGTGGTTAGAGCGTTGGACTAGTAACTGGCAGGGTAGTCTAGTGGTTAGAGTGTAGAGGCGGCAGGGTAGCCTAGTGGTTAGAGCGTTGGACTAGTAACCGAAAGGTTGCAAGTTCATATCCCCGAGCTGACAAGGTACAAATCTGTCGTTCTACCCCTGAACAGGCAGTTAACCCACTGTTCCTAGGCCGTTATTGAAAATAAGAATTTGTTCTTAACTGACTTGCCTGGTTAAATAAAGGTACAATAAAAAATACAACTTTAGTCACTTACTGATGGTGAAGTTCCAGCTCTCTTCAGACAGTAGCTACCCAAACCAGGCCTATCTGAAATAAGAAAATGATCAATGAAACCTCCAGATAGCCTGTTATTGTTCTGATAGATGCCTCCGAAGTAGATTTCTAATATAATAGATAAACACAGGCCAACTCAGTTTTTTTCCCCCAGGCAAAACGAGAGAAAATTAAACAGGTGTTTTCTGGGTCACTAATCTGGCAACCTGGATTTTCACGCTTTTAATCCAAATTGTGCTGATCGACAAGTTAAGTTACTTTTCAGTCACACAAAATCTGAAGTCGCCAAAATAAAGGGGCTGCGCATGGTGCAACCTGATCTCCTAGACTAGATGTAATGGTGCACCAGGGTAAAACAACTTGTGTCACGTTCCGTGTGCCAACCTGATCTCCTAGACTAGACGTAATGGTGCACCAGGGTAAAACAACTTGTGTCACGTTCCGTGTGCCAACCTGATCTCCTAGACTAGACGTAATGGTGCACCAGGGTAAAACAACTTGTGTCTCGTTCTGTGTGCCAACCTGATCTCCTAGACTAGACGTAATGGTGCACCAGGGTAAAACAACTTGTGTCACGTTCCGTGTGCCAACCTGATCTCCTAGACTAGACGTAATGGTGCACCAGGGTAAAACAACTTGTGTCTCGTTCCGTGTGCCAACCTGATCTCCTAGACTAGACGTAATGGTGCACCAGGGTAAAACAACTTGTGTCACGTTCCGTGTGCCAACCTGATCTCCTAGACTAGACGTAAAATAGTAAATTAAATTCCAAAACACAGAAATTAGTATGTTAACAAACATTTGATATGGTTACATAAGACAGTATTTCTGAAGTAAATCTCTATGTTTTATGTAAATGATCAGTGTCCTTAAAACTGGCCTCTTTCTTGTATTTCAAAGACGATGAAACGAACATAATAAATAGAAATGCATGTTTTTTGATTATATTATCTTCTACCAGATGTGTTTTATTATCCTACATTAACTTCACATTTCCCAAAACTTATTTCAAATGGTGTCAAGATTTTCTCCACGGAGAATAACCCTGCGCCAGGGGAGAGGAAGAGGGAAGGATAGATCCTGCTTCAGGGAGTCCCCTGATGAAGGTCTCCATAGCCTTGGTATCTGGTCCCGTTTTCTCCACGGAGAATAACCCTGCGCCAGGGGAGAGGAAGAGGGAAGGATAGATCCTGCTTCTAGGGAGTCCCCTGATGAAGGTCTCCATAGCCTTGGTATCTGGTCCCGTTTTCTCCACGGAGAATAACCCTGCGCCAGGGGAGAGGAAGAGGGAAGGATAGATCCTGCTTCAGGGAGTCCCCTGATGAAGGTCTCCATAGCCTTGGTATCTGGTCCCGTTTTCTCCACGGAGAATAACCCTGCGCCAGGGGAGAGGAAGAGGGAAGGATAGATCCTGCTTCAGGGAGTCCCCTGATGAAGGTCTCCATAGCCTTGGTATCTGGTCCCGTTTTCTCCACGGAGAATAACCCTGCGCCAGGGGAGAGGAAGAGGGAAGGATAGATCCTGCTTCTAAGGAGTCCCCTGATGAAGGTCTCCATAGCCTTGGTATCTGGTCCCGTTTTCTCCACGGAGAATAACCCTGCGCCAGGGGAGAGGAAGAGGGAAGGATAGATCCTGCTTCAGGGAGTCCCCTGATGAAGGTCTCCATAGCCTTGGTATCTGGTCCCGTTTTCTCCACGGAGAATAACCCTGCGCCAGGGGAGAGGAAGAGGGAAGGATAGATCCTGCTTCTAGGGAGTCCCCTGATGAAGGTCTCCATAGCCTTGGTATCTGGTCCCGTTTTCTCCACGGAGAATAACCCTGCGCCAGGGGAGAGGAAGAGGGAAGGATAGATCCTGCTTCAGGGAGTCCCCTGATGAAGGTCTCCATAGCCTTGGTATCTGGTCCCGTTTTCTCCACGGAGAATAACCCTGCGCCAGGGGAGAGGAAGAGGGAAGGATAGATCCTGCTTCAGGGAGTCCCCTGATGAAGGTCTCCATAGCCTTGGTATCTGGTCCCGTTTTCTCCACGGAGAATAACCCTGCGCCAGGGGAGAGGAAGAGGGAAGGATAGATCCTGCTTCTAGGGAGTCCCCTGATGAAGGTCTCCATAGCCTTGGTATCTGGTCCCGTTTTCTCCACGGAGAATAACCCTGCGCCAGGGGAGAGGAAGAGGGAAGGATAGATCCTGCTTCAGGGAGTCCCCTGATGAAGGTCTCGATAGCCTTGGTATCTGGTCCCGTTTTCTCCACGGAGAATAACCCTGCGCCAGGGGAGAGGAAGAGGGAAGGATAGATCCTGCTTCAGGGAGTCCCCTGATGAAGGTCTCGATAGCCTTGGTATCTGGTCCCGTTTTCTCCACGGAGAATAACCCTGCGCCAGGGGAGAGGAAGAGGGAAGGATATATCCTGCTTCAGGGAGTCCCCTGATGAAGGTCTCCATAGCCTTGGTATCTGGTCCCGTTTTCTCCACGGAGAATAACCCTGCGTGCGCCAGGGGAGAGGAAGAGGGAAGGATAGATCCTGCTTCTAGGGAGTCCCCTGATGAAGGTCTCCATAGCCTTGGTATCTGGTCCCGTTTTCTCCACGGAGAATAACCCTGCGCCAGGGGAGAGGAAGAGGGAAGGATAGATCCTGCTTCTAAGGAGTCCCCTGATGAAGGTCTCCATAGCCTTGGTATCTGGTCCCGTTTTCTCCACGGAGAATAACCCTGCGCCAGGGGAGAGGAAGAGGGAAGGATAGATCCTGCTTCAGGGAGTCCCCTGATGAAGGTCTCCATAGCCTTGGTATCTGGTCCCGTTTTCTCCACGGAGAATAACCCTGCGCCAGGGGAGAGGAAGAGGGAAGGATAGATCCTGCTTCTAAGGAGTCCCCTGATGAAGGTCTCCATAGCCTTGGTATCTGGTCCCGTTTTCTCCACGGAAAATAACCCTGCGCCAGGGGAGAGGAAGAGGGAAGGATAGATCCTGCTTCAGGGAGTCCCCTGATGAAGGTCTCCATAGCCTTGGTATCTGGTCCCGTTTTCTCCACGGAGAATAACCCTGCGCCAGGGGAGAGGAAGAGGGAAGGATAGATCCTGCTTCTAGGGAGTCCCCTGATGAAGGTCTCCATAGCCTTGGTATCTGGTCCCGTTTTCTCCACGGAGAATAACCCTGCGCCAGGGGAGAGGAAGAGGGAAGGATAGATCCTGCTTCAGGGAGTCCCCTGATGAAGGTCTCCATATCCTTGGTATCTGGTCCCGTTTTCTCCACGGAGAATAACCCTGCGCCAGGGGAGAGGAAGAGGGAAGGATAGATCCTGCTTCAGGGAGTCCCCTGATGAAGGTCTCCATAGCCTTGGTATCTGGTCCCGTTTTCTCCACGGAGAATAACCCTGCGCCAGGGGAGAGGAAGAGGGAAGGATAGATCCTGCTTCTAGGGAGTCCCCTGATGAAGGTCTCCATAGCCTTGGTATCTGGTCCCGTTTTCTCCACGGAGAATAACCCTGCGCCAGGGGAGAGGAAGAGGGAAGGATAGATCCTGCTTCAGGGAGTCCCCTGATGAAGGTCTCGATAGCCTTGGTATCTGGTCCCGTTTTCTCCACGGAGAATAACCCTGCGCCAGGGGAGAGGAAGAGGGAAGGATAGATCCTGCTTCAGGGAGTCCCCTGATGAAGGTCTCGATAGCCTTGGTATCTGGTCCCGTTTTCTCCACGGAGAATAACCCTGCGCCAGGGGAGAGGAAGAGGGAAGGATATATCCTGCTTCAGGGAGTCCCCTGATGAAGGTCTCCATAGCCTTGGTATCTGGTCCCGTTTTCTCCACGGAGAATAACCCTGCGTGCGCCAGGGGAGAGGAAGAGGGAAGGATAGATCCTGCTTCTAGGGAGTCCCCTGATGAAGGTCTCCATAGCCTTGGTATCTGGTCCCGTTTTCTCCACGGAGAATAACCCTGCGCCAGGGGAGAGGAAGAGGGAAGGATAGATCCTGCTTCTAAGGAGTCCCTGATGAAGGTCTCCATAGCCTTGGTATCTGGTCCCGTTTTCTCCACGGAGAATAACCCTGCGCCAGGGGAGAGGAAGAGGGAAGGATAGATCCTGCTTCAGGGAGTCCCCTGATGAAGGTCTCCATAGCCTTGGTATCTGGTCCCGTTTTCTCCACGGAGAACCTGAACCCTGCGCCAGGGAGAGGAAGAGGGAAGGATAGATCCTGCTTCTAGGGAGTCCCCTGATGAAGGTCTCCATAGCCTTGGTATCTGGTCCCGTTTTCTCCACGGAGAATAACCCTGCGCCAGGGGAGAGGAAGAGGGAAGGATAGATCCTGCTTCTAAGGAGTCCCCTGATGAAGGTCTCCATAGCCTTGGTATCTGGTCCCGTTTTCTCCACGGAGAATAACCCTGCGCCAGGGGAGAGGAAGAGGGAAGGATAGATCCTGCTTCTAAGGAGTCCCCTGATGAAGGTCTCCATAGCCTTGGTATCTGGTCCCGTTTTCTCCACAGAGAATAACCCTGCGCCAGGGGAGAGGAAGAGGGAAGGATAGATCCTGCTTCAGGGAGTCCCCTGATGAAGGTCTCCATAGCCTTGGTATCTGGTCCGGTTTTCTCCACGGAGAATAACCCTGCGCCAGGGGAGAGGAAGAGGGAAGGATAGATCCTGCTTCAGGGAGTCCCCTGATGAAGGTCTCCATAGCCTTGGTATCTGGTCCCGTTTTCTCCACGGAGAATAACCCTGCGCCAGGGGAGATGAAGAGGGAAGGATAGATCCTGCTTCAGGGAGTCCCCTGATGAAGGTCTCCATAGCCTTGGTATCTGGTCCCGTTTTCTCCACGGAGAATAACCCTGCGCCAGGGGAGAGGAAGAGGGAAGGATAGATCCTGCTTCTAGGGAGTCCCCTGATGAAGGTCTCCATAGCCTTGGTATCTGGTCCCGTTTTCTCCACGGAGAATAACCCTGCGCCAGGGGAGAGGAAGAGGGAAGGATAGATCCTGCTTCAGGGAGTCCCCTGATGAAGGTCTCGATAGCCTTGGTATCTGGTCCCGTTTTCTCCACGGAGAATAACCCTGCGCCAGGGGAGAGGAAGAGGGAAGGATAGATCCTGCTTCAGGGAGTCCCCTGATGAAGGTCTCGATAGCCTTGGTATCTGGTCCCGTTTTCTCCACGGAGAATAACCCTGCGCCAGGGGAGAGGAAGAGGGAAGGATATATCCTGCTTCAGGGAGTCCCCTGATGAAGGTCTCCATAGCCTTGGTATCTGGTCACGTTTTCTCCACGGAGAATAACCCTGCGTGCGCCAGGGGAGAGGAAGAGGGAAGGATAGATCCTGCTTCTAGGGAGTCCCCTGATGAAGGTCTCCATAGCCTTGGTATCTGGTCCCGTTTTCTCCACGGAGAATAACCCTGCGCCAGGGGAGAGGAAGAGGGAAGGATAGATCCTGCTTCAGGGAGTCCCCTGATGAAGGTCTCGATAGCCTTGGTATCTGGTCCCGTTTTCTCCACGGAGAATAACCCTGCGCCAGGGGAGAGGAAGAGGGAAGGATAGATCCTGCTTCAGGGAGTCCCCTGATGAAGGTCTCGATAGCCTTGGTATCTGGTCCCGTTTTCTCCACGGAGAATAACCCTGCGCCAGGGGAGAGGAAGAGGGAAGGATATATCCTGCTTCTAGGGAGTCCCCTGATGAAGGTCTCGATAGCCTTGGTATCTGGTCCCGTTTTCTCCACGGAGAATAACCCTGCGCCAGGGGAGAGGAAGAGGGAAGGATAGATCCTGCTTCAGGGAGTCCCCTGATGAAGGTCTCCATAGCCTTGGTATCTGGTCCCGTTTTCTCCACGGAGAATAACCCTGCGCCAGGGGAGAGGAAGAGGGAAGGATATATCCTGCTTCTAGGGAGTCCCCTGATGAAGATCTCGATAGCCTTGGTATCTGGTTCCGTTTTCTCCACGGAGAATAACCCTGCGCCAGGGGAGAGGAAGAGGGAAGGATATATCCTGCTTCTAGGGAGTCCCCTGATGAAGGTCTCCATAGCCTTGGTATCTGGTCCCGTTTTCTCCACGGAGAATAACCCTGCGCCAGGGGAGAGGAAGAGGGAAGGATAGATCCTGCTTCTAGGGAGTCCCCTGATGAAGGTCTCCATAGCCTTGGTATCTGGTCCCGTTTTCTCCACGGAGAATAACCCTGCGCCAGGGGAGAGGAAGAGGGAAGAATAGATCCTGCTTCTAGGGAGTCCCCTGATGAAGGTCTCCATAGCCTTGGTATCTGGTCCCGTTTTCTCCACGGAGAATAACCCTGCGTGCGCCAGGGGAGAGGAAGAGGGAAGGATAGATCCTGCTTCTAGGGAGTCCCCTGATGAAGGTCTCCATAGCCTTGGTATCTGGTCCCGTTTTCTCCACGGAGAATAACCCTGCGCCAGGGGAGAGGAAGAGGGAAGGATAGATCCTGCTTCTAGGGAGTCCCCTGATGAAGGTCTCCATAGCCTTGGTATCTGGTCCCGTTTCTCCACGGAGAATAACCCTGCGCCAGGGGAGAGGAAGAGGGAAGGATATATCCTGCTTCAGGGAGTCCCCTGATGAAGGTCTCCATAGCCTTGGTATCTGGTCCGGTTTTCTCCACGGAGAATAACCCTGCGCCAGGGGAGAGGAAGAGGGAAGGATATATCCTGCTTCAGGGAGTCCCCTGATGAAGGTCTCCATAGCCTTGGTATCTGGTCCCGTTTTCTCCACGGAGAATAACCCTGCGCCAGGGGAGAGGAAGAGGGAAGGATAGATCCTGCTTCTAGGGAGTCCCCTGATGAAGGTCTCCATAGCCTTGGTATCTGGTCCCGTTTTCTCCACGGAGAATAACCCTGCGCCAGGGGAGAGGAAGAGGGAAGGATAGATCCTGCTTCTAAGGAGTCCCCTGATGAAGGTCTCCATAGCCTTGGTATCTGGTCCCGTTTTCTCCACGGAGAATAACCCTGCGCCAGGGGAGAGGAAGAGGGAAGGATAGATCCTGCTTCTAGGGAGTCCCCTGATGAAGGTCTCCATAGCCTTGGTATCTGGTCCGGTTTTCTTTTTTTAGAGGTTGTCCTTTCTAACTCTGGTTCCGGGTCATGGAGTTGTACCTCTGTAGCCACTGTCTCCAAACATTCCACTTTAGTTGAATAGGTATCCATTTTTGCAATGAGCACTGCCAGTGATTCATTTACCGGTTTTAATTGCAAATCGAGGGCAGAGGTGTAGTAGCAGGCACCTCTTTCTGCTGTCAGGTAGCAGGCACCTCTTTCTGCTGTCAGGTAGCAGGCACCTCTTTCTGCTGTCAGGTAGCAGGCACCTCTTTCTGCTGTCAGGTAGCAGGCAACTCTTTCTGCTGTCAGGTAGCAGGCAACTCTTTCTGCTGTCAGGTAGCAGGCAACTCTTTCTGCTGTCAGGTAGCAGGCAACTCTTTCTGCTGTCAGGTAGCAGGCAACTCTTTCTGCTGTCAGGTGTAGAGAGACGGTGAATTGTAGACAAAGTCCAGCTGCTGGACGGAAATAGACCTGCTAGTTATTTCTTCAATGTCCCGCACCTTATTATGATGTTTCGTATTGACAAGTTTTAGGAAATTAGTCTGTTAATTAATATTTGCAAAAGAAAGCCATAATAAGGATACACTTTCAATGCATGTCACTGGGACGGGAAACCTGACAGCCTTCTGTTGTGATGAAAATATTTATACTGTCATAATGAGGACTCTTCTGAGCAGCTCCCCCAATATCATCCCTCTCTTCTATCTGACAAGGGAACAATGAGAGAGAGAGAGAGAATATAAAATCATAATTCTATATGCCTTTGTTCTTTGTGCCTTCTCTCTCTCTTTCCCCTCTCCCTCTTTCCCCTCCTCTTTCTCTCTCTCTCTCCCCTCTCCCTCTTTCCCCTCCTCTTCTCTCTCTCTCTCTCCCCTCTCCCTCTTTCCCCTCCTCTTTCTCTCTCTCTCTCCCCTCTCCCTCTTTCCCCTCCTCTCCTCTTTTTTCTCTCTCTCTCCCCTCTCTCTCTTTCCCCTCCTCTTTCTCTCTCTCTCCCCTCCCCCTCTTTCCCCTCCTTTTCTCTCTCTCTCTCCCCTCTCCCTCTTTCCCTTCCTCTTTCACTCTCTCTCTCCCATCTCCCTCTTCCCCCTCCTCTTTCTATCTCTCTCTCCCCTCTCCCTCTTTCCCCTCCTCTTCTCTCTCTCTCTCTCCCCTCTCCCTCTTTCCCCTCCTCTTTCTCTCTCTCTCCCCTCCCCCTCTTTCCCCTCCTTTTCTCTCTCTCTCTCCCCTCTCCCTCTTCCCCCTCCTCTTTCTCTCTCTCTCTCCCCTCCTCCTCTTTCCCCTCCTCTTCTCTCTCTCTCTCTCCCCCTCTCCCTCTTTCCCCTCCTCTTTCTCTCTCTCTCCCCTCCCCCTCTTTCCCCTCCTTTTCTCTCTCTCTCTCCCCTCTCCCTCTTTCCCCTCCTCTTTCTCTCTATCACTCCCCTCTCCCTCTTTCCCCTCCTCTTTCTCTCTATCACTCTCTCTCCTGTCTCTTCTCTCTCTATTGTTTCCCTTCTAATTATTTATATCTCTCTTTCTCTCTCCTCTCTCTACCTCCCTTCTCTCTCCTCTCTCTACCTCCCTTCTCTCTCCTCTCTCTACCTCCCTTCTCTCTCCTTTCTCTACCTCCCTTCTCTCTCCTCTCTCTACCTCCCTTCTCTCTCCTTTCTCTACCTCCCTTCTCTCTCCTCTCTCTACCTCCCTTCTCTCTCCTCTCTCTACCTCCCTTCTCTCTCCTTTCTCTCTCCTCTCTCTACCTCCCTTCTCTCTCCTTTCTCTCTCCTCTCTCTACCTCCCTTCTCTCTCCTTTCTCTATCCCTCTCTATTCCATTTCTATTTAAGGGTTTTATTGGCATGGGAAACATACATTAACAAAGCAAGTGAAGCAGATAATAAACAAAGTGAAATTAACAATAAAATGAACAGTAAACATTACGCTCACAGAAGAATAAATACATTTCAAATGTCATATTATGTCCATATACAGTGTTGTAACTATGTGCAAATAGTTAAAGTACAAAAGGGGAAAAATAAACATAAATATGGGTTGTATTTACAATGGTGTTTGTTCTTCACTGGTTGCCCTTTTCTTGTGGCAACAGGTCACACATCTTGTTGCTGTGATGGCACACTGTGGTATTTCACCCAGTAGATATGGGAGTTGATCAAAAAAATAAAAATAATTGTGAATTCTTTGTGGATCTGTCTAATCTGAGGAAAATATGTATCTTTAAAATGGTAATACATTTGGCAGGACGTTAGGAAGTGCAGCTCAGTCTCCACCTCATTTTGTGGGCAAAGCTTTCCTTAAATTTGGGTCAGACATCGTGGTCAGGTATTCTGCCACTGTGTACTCTCTGTTTAGGGTCAAATCGCATTCTATTTTGCATTCTAGTAGTGTCACGGCTTCTAGGAGTAGTGGGTGTAGGAGTCAGGAGCAGAGAGCAGAGTTCAAACGTGGGTCTTTAATCCAGGAACAGAGTCACGACAAACACGAGGGGGCATAAATAACCAAGTCCAACAAACAGGACCAAACCGTACAGAAAAAGGAATCCACATAAATCCACATGAACAGAAAACAAGCCCGCACAACAGCAGGCGGCCCTACCGGGTTTAAATAGCTCAAAAACAAAAACCCAAACAAGAAACAAGTGAAACTAATCAGACAAAACTAACTGAAACAGAAAAGGGGATCGGTGGCAGCTAGTAGACCGGCGATGACGACCACCGAGCGCCACCCGAACAGGAAGAGGAACCATCTTCGGCGGGATTCGTGACAAGTAGTCTCTCACTATCTCTCTCCCCTCTACTCTCTCTCTCCTTTTCCCCCTGTTTGACCTCCTCTCTCTCACCCCTCTCTTCTCTCTCTCCCATCTCCTCTCTCTCTCTCCCATCTCATCTCTCTCACCCCTCTCCTCTCTCTCCCCTCTCCTCTCTCTCTCTCCCATCTCTCTCCCCTCTCCTTTCTCTCTCCCTTTCACCTCTCTCTCTCCCTTTCACCTCTCTCTCCCCTCGCCTTTCTCTCTCCCTTTCACCTCTCTCTCCCCTCTCCTCTCTCTCTCCATTTCACCTTTCTCTCCTCTCTCTCTCCCATCTCCTCTCTCTCTCCCCTCTCCTCTCTCTCTCTCCCATCTCTCTCCCTTTCACCTCTCTCTGCCCTCTCCTCTCTCTCTCCCTTTCGCCTCTCTCTCCCCTCTCCTATCTCCTCTCTCTCTCTCCCATCTCCTCTCTCTCTCTCCCCTCTCCTCTTTCTCTCCCCTCCACTCTCTCTCTCCCATCTCCTCTCTCTCTACCTTTCCCTTCCTCAAACGTTCCCTTTCCCCCTTTAAAGAGCTCACAAAACACACACCTCCACAAAAACGGGCCTGGAGCCCAACACAGCAATCCAAAACTGAATGTCACATTCCTATTTCTGATTGGCTACCTTTCAGGGCCACTGATGATGATATTCTGAAGTAAGAACTGTTGATGATACCTGATAGAAGCCAGTAAACTATTATTTCCGTAACGTGTTGTTATTCAGTTAGTTAATTAGACCGTAACAAAAACTAATTATAATAATAAACTAGCACACGTAAAACTTGAAAAAGCCATACATGCACATTTGTAAAATCACGGAGGATAACACACACTACAGTCTGGGATTTATTTCCAATGTTAAATCATGGAGGGTAACACACAATACAGTCTGGGATTTATTTCCAATGTTAAATCATGGAGGGTAACACACACTACAGTCTGGGATTTATTTCCAATGTTAAATCATGGAGGGTAACACACAATACAGGCTGGGACTTATTTCCATTGTTAAATCATGGAGGATAACACACAATACAGGCTGGGACTTATTTCCATTGTTAAATCACGGAGGATAACACACAATACAGTCTGGGATTTATTTCCAATGTTAAATCATGGAGGGTAACACACAATACAGGCTGGGACTTATTTCCATTGTTAAATCATGGAGGATAACACACAATACAGGCTGGGACTTATTTCCATTGTTAAATCATGGAGGATAACACACAATACAGGCTGGGACTTATTTCCATTGTTAAATCATGGAGGATAACACACAATACAGGCTGGGACTTATTTCCATTGTGGTCCAATAAGATGGCTAGTTAAGATACAACTCCTTTGAACAGAGAGAAAAACATCAAAAACAAAGAAGAAGAACGTCCATGTCATCATGGTAGTTACATCCTAGGGAGAAGAAGAACATCCATTTCATCATGGTAGTTACATCCTAGGGAGAAGAAGAACGTCCATGTCATCATGGTAGTTACATCCTAGGGAGAAGAAGAACATCCATTTCATCATGGTAGTTACATCCTAGGGAGAAGAAGAACATCCATTTCATCATGGTAGTTACATCCTAGGGAGAAGAAGAACATCCATTTCATCATGGTAGTTACATCCTAGGGAGAAGAAGAACGTCCATGTCATCATGGTAGTTACATCCTAGGGAGAAGAAGAACATCCATTTCATCATGGTAGTTACATCCTAGGGAGAAGAAGAACATCCATTTCATCATGGTAGTTACATCCTAGGGAGAAGAAGAACATCCATTTCATCATGGTAGTTACATCCTAGGGAGAAGAAGAACATCAATTTCATCATGGTAGTTACATCCTAGGGAGAAGAAGAACATCCATTTCATCATGGTAGTTACATCCTAGGGAGAAGAAGAACATCCATTTCATCATGGTAGTTACATCCTAGGGAGAAGAAGAACATCCATTTCATCATGGTAGTTACATCCTAGGGAGAAGAAGAACATCCATTTCATCATGGTAGTTACATCCGAGGGAGAAGAAGAACATCCATTTCATCATGGTAGTTACATCCTAGGGAGAAGAAGAACATCCATTTCATCATGGTAGTTACATCCTAGGGAGAAGAAGAACATCCATTTCATCATGGTAGTTACATCCTAGGGAGAAGAAGAACATCCATTTCATCATGGTAGTTACATCCTAGGGAGAAGAAGAACATCCATTTCATCATGGTAGTTACATCCTAGGGAGAAGAAGAACATCCATTTCATCATGGTAGTTACATCCTAGGGAGAAGAAGAACATCCATTTCATCATGGTAGTTACATCCTAGGGAGAAGAAGAACATCCATTTCATCATGGTAGTTACATCCTAGGGAGAAGCAGAACATCCATTTCATCATGGTAGTTACATCCTAGGGAGAAGCAGAACATCCATTTCATCATGGTAGTTACATCCTAGGGAGAAGAAGAACATCCATTTCATCATGGTAGTTACAGGGATTATTCAGAAGACATCAAACAGTTTTTGTTTTTAACTTTCTTTCTTCAAGCTGCCCAGACAGGACATCATTTTTATGTACAACTCATTCCACTATGAGCCTCTAGTATACAAGACAATACCTTTCCCAGCATTACTCCTGGACCTATTTAAACACACATTAGTAACATCTGATATGGTGCTGTGACACGTGTGCATCCCTAACACGGGTGAAAGTAATCAGATAGATATCTGGGCTCAGAACCATAAATACTCCTTTGCTTTGTGTGGGTTTTAGTCTCAGATCAGTAGTTGAGAGCAGAGCATGCTGAGTATCTGATACATGCCTCTGGAGAGCACAGGATGGGGCTTAGGCGGGTGTAGTGCTGGGGGTTGGGTTTGTTGCTCTGCTCACCGCCTGGGCACTTGTGTGATTTTCATGTTGGGGGGTGGAGGGCATGGTGGGTTGGGTAGGAGTTTAATAGGACTGATCTGGGGGGGGGGGGGGGGGGGGGGGGGGGGGCTGTCGTCTGGGTAATCACTCAGTCAAAAACCTGAGAAAAAAAATCCAACCAGGAAGTTGGTTAATCTGAGGTTTGTAGTTTTTCAACTCTTTGCCTATCCAAGATATAGTGTAAATTTGGTCCGATTGCACTTCCTAAGGCTTCCACTAGATGTCAACAGTCTTTAGAACCTTGTTTGAGGCTTCTACTGTGAAGGAGGTGTTTTGGAAAAAGATTAATCTCGTCAATGTATTTCCCATTTGAGTCAATGACGAGCAAAATCTTTGGCTTTTGTGTGTCCTCAGTGGGTGTGGGGGTGTTGTCAGGAGAGCTATCCGTTTGGCTGATAGGGTGGGGGGGGGGGTGCCAGGAGGGGCAGTCTGCTGGGTTGGTGGGTCCTGCCTTGACTGTTCTGCTGTTGTGTTCAGGCTGTAATAGAGGTCTGAAGTGGGCTGTTCTCTTGGCTTCTCTGGGGGGACGGCCAGCTCTCTGATGAGTTGTTCTAACCTCAGACCGGAGTCCAGCCAACTCTCCAAGACAGCCGTCTGTCTCCCCATTCAGTCAGTCCAGAGTGCAGCCAACTCTACAAGACAGCTGTCTGTCTCCCCATTCAGTCAGTCCAGAGTGCAACCAACCCTCCAAGACAGACGTCTGTCTCGCCATTCAGTCAGTCCAGAGTGCAACCACCTCTCCAAGACAGCCACCTATCTCCCCCTTCAGTCCTCCTACAAACTGAACACTAGTCACTCAGATCCATTATATTTGCAGGTTTCTGTTGTTGTCACGTTCTGACCATCGTTCGTATGTGTTTTCATTGTTTTAGTGTTGGTCAGGACGTGAGCAGGTTGGGCATTCTATGTTGTGTGTCTGGGTTGTCTATTTCTATGTTTGGCCTGATATGGTTCTCAATCAGAGGCAGGTGTTAGTCATTGTCTCTGATTGGGAACCATATTTACGTAGGTAGCCTGTTTTGTGTTGGGTTTTGTGGGTGATTGTTCCTGTCTCTGTGTTTGCACCAGATAGGACTGTTTCGGGTTGTTTACAGTTCTTGTGTTGTAGATTGTTGTTATTTTGTTTAGGTTTTCGCATGTTTATAGTTTTTGTTAGTTTATTCATGTATAGTGTCTTTATAAATTAAACATGAATAACCACCACGCTGCATTTTGGTCCGCCTCTCTTTCACCAGAAGAAAACCGTTGTGCTTCTTTTACTGGCTTCTGGTTTGTCAGAATGTTTGCTGGCTAGTCCTTGGCAGTATGAATCCTTAGCAGTAATAACCACTGGTAGTAATAATCATTAGCAGTAATAACCACTGGTAGTAATAATCATTGGTAGTAATAATCATTGGCATTAATAATCCTTCATAGTAATAATCTTTAGTATTAATAATCCTTGGTAGTAATAATCATTAGCAGTAAGAATCCTTCGTAGTAATAATCCTTCCAGAATCCTCCATGTATTTTTGTCCAAAAACTATTTTAAACTGGAGTGAATGTTATGTTGTAGAGAGTAGTATCCTGCATATCTCCTTGTAAAAAAAATCTAAGTTTATCCAACCCTAAATCTGTAATAAAATCTAAATTTATCCAACCGTAAATCTGTAATAAAATCTAAATTTATCCAACCGTAAATCTGTAATAAAATCTAAATTTATCCAACCGTAAATCTGTAATAAAATCTACATTTATCCAACCATCTTTTTGTAATAACAAATGCTGAAAGATTCAGGAGCTCATCTGCTCATAACCTCTCTCTCTCTCTCTCTCTCTCTCTCTCTCACACGATTGTCTGTAACAAAGGAGCATCGGAGACACTGGCCTAATGGGGCAACATAGACGCTGGACTAGTGGTTCTGGGGCAATGGAGACACTGGACTAATGGTTCTGGGGCAATGGAGACACTGGACTAATGGTTCTGGGGCAATAGAGATGTTGGACTAATGGTTCTGGGGAAACAGACACTGAACTAATGGTTCTGGGGCAACAGAGACACTGGCCTAATGGGGCAACATAGACACTGGACTAGTGGTTCTGGGGCAATGGAGACACTGGACTAGTGGTTCTGGGGCAATGGAGACACTGGACTAATGGTTCTGGGGCAATAGAGATGTTGGACTAATGGTTCTGGGGAAACAGACACTGGACTAATGGTTCTGGGGCAACGGAGACACTGGACTAGTGGTTCTGGGGCAATGGAGACACTGGACTAATCGTTCTGGGGCAATAGAGATGTTGGACAAATGGTTCTGGGGAAACGGACACTGGACTAATGGTTCTGGGGCAACAGAGGCTCTGGCCTAATGGGGCAACATAGACACTGGACTAGTGGTTCTGGGGCAATGGAGACACTGGACTAGTGGTTCTGGGCAATGGAGACACTGGACTAATGGTTCTGGGGCAATAGAGATGTTGGACTAATGGTTCTGGGGCAATGGAGACACTGGACTAATGGTTCTGGGGCAATGGAGACACTGGACTAGTGGTTCTGGGGCAATGGAGACACTGGACTAATGGTTCTGGGGCAATAGGTCACCACCAAGCCACAGAAATACACAGCCATTTTCCCAGCCAAAGAGAGGAGTCACGAAAGGCATAAATAGAGAGAAAATGAATCACAAACCTTTGATGATCTTCATTAGATGACACTCATAGGACATCATGTTACACAATACATCTATGTTTTGTTTGATAAAGTTCATATTTATATAAAAAAATCGGAGTTTACATTGGCGCTTTACTTTCACTAGTTCCAAACACATCCAGTGATTTTGCATAGCCACATCGATTCAACAGAAATCATAAATGTAGATGATAATACAAGTTATACACATGGAATTATAGATATACCTCTCCTTAATGCAACCGCTGTGTCAGATTTCAAAAAAACTTTACGGAAAAAGTAAACCATGCAATAATCTGAGACGGCGCTCAGAAAAATAATCAAATTATCCGCCATGTTGGAGTCAACAGAAATCAACAGAAATCAGAAATCATATTATAAACATTCCCTTACCTTTGATGATCTTCATCAGAATGCACTCCCAGGAATCGCAGTTCTACAATAAATGTCTGATTTGTTCGATAATGTCCGTTATTTATGTCCAAGTAGCTACTTTTGTTAGCGTTAGGTGCACACATATCCAAATAATCGTGCATTACTTCAGAAAATGTTTCAAAAAGTTATATTACAGGTCAAAGAAACATTTAAAACTAAGTATAGAATCAATCATTAGGATGTTTTTAATAACCTGTTAAGGCTATGGCAGAATACTGCCCCCGTTGGAGAAATGCGTGCCCGTAGTAAACTGACAGAAAATCTGTAAAAAATTGCTAATATATGCATATAATAAATATTATTGAATAGAAAACACTCTAAAGCTTCTAAAACCGTTCAAATTATGTCTCTATGTAAAGCAGAACTCACTGGGCATCCATTCTTCCAAACTCTTTCTGTCATCAGAAAAGTTGGCCCAACTTTGACGTCATCGCCCCCACCCTTCCCAACCAGCTACGGATCTGGGAACAGTTTCTATCTCTTCAGCGCGATGTCCTCTTTCAATGGGGCTCCCTCACCCTTTGGCGGGGCGAAACCCTCCGGTCACGCAATAATACGTACGCGCGTCTGCAATTTCTCTCTCTTTGTTCCAAGATCCACCAAACGACGTAGGCTTCTCCTTTCGAGCTTAGATCTTTTATATATGATTAAAACATGTTTTAGCTCGAATTTGAACTTAGTTTGACCAGTTTAGTCGACATATAATATGTAGTTTTGAAGTTTCGATGCGCAACCCATAGATTTTTGAGTGCTTTTCAGCTGAAATTAGTCTCGTTTGATAACACAAAGACACACATTTGAAAGGGAAACGCTGGTTTTGGTAAGTATGACTTCTTCCACGACTTCTGATCGAACAACGGCTAAGGTAAGGGAAGATTTATGTGGTTATTATGTGTTTCTGTGGACTCCGAAATAGCGAAGCCATATTGCTAATCTATGAGCGCCGTCTCATATTATTGACAAGTGAACGAATTCTGTAACGTTAAAAATAAATGTAACACAGCTGTTTTATTAAGAAGAAGTGTATCTTTCTAACTATATGTAGAACATGTATATTTAGTCAACGTTTATGATGTGTATTTCTGTTATCTGGCAGAGTTACCATAATTTCTCCAGGCATTGTTGTAGCATTTTTTAGCCATGACCTTCTATGTAAACCGTGATTTATGGATATAATTAGCATATTATTGAAAAAAACATAAATGTACTGTATAACATGTCCTATTCCTGTCATCTGATGAAGATTTTCAAAAGGTTAGTGAATTATTTTTCTTTTAATCCTGCTTTTGTGATTGCATCTATTGTTCTACAAAATGGCTATGTAAATTAGCCTATCTTTGGTGGTGGTTTGACATAAATATGTGCTATGTTTTCGCCGTAAAACATTTTAGAAATCTGACTTGGTGGCTAGATGAACAAGGTGTTTATCTTTCATTTGAGCTATTGGACTTGTTAATGTGTGGAGGTTAAATATTTCTAAGAATATTTTTGCGTTCTGTGTGCCACTGTGTCAGTTGAGCAGTGGGGGAGGGTACCCCTAGCGGGACGTGTGGGGCCAACTTTAACATAAATCTTCAACAAAGTTCCAACCGGAGAATTCCTTTGTGTCTAGAGGAGCAAGTCGATATCATGTGGAATGCGCTTGACCAGGAAATGGCTCTCTGCCAGTAACCTGACTCATTCAGTTCTTATTCAGTCCCACCACACAGTAGAAGCCCCATTCAAGATTCTAAAGAGGGTTGACATCTAGTGGAAGCCTTAGGAAGTGCAACTTCATTCATATCCCAATGTGAATTCAATAGGGCCTGGGTTAAAAACATACCAACCTCAGATTTCTCACTTCCTGTTTGGATTCCTTCTCAGGTTTTTGCCTGCCACATGAGTTCTGTTATACTCACATACATCATTCAAACAGTTTTAGAAACCTCAGAGTGTTTTCTATCCAATACTAATAATAATATGCATATATTAGCAACTGAGACTGAGTAGCAGGTCGTTTACTCTGGGCACCTCTGGGCACCTTTCATCCAAGCTACTCAATACTGCCCCTGCAGCCATAAGAAGTTAAGGGGATGGGTGTGGCTAAGGCTTAAGAGGGTGTGAACAATGCTGAATGGATGTAGACAAAGAAGAGCTCTCCAGTAGGTACCAAAACATTCAAGGGCCATTTTCTCAAAAGTGAGGTTAGAAATATACTGTATAAACTTTCAGTGTAGAATGACGTTTCCATTGTTCTTCTGCAGCAGTGAATGATATAAAATGTTGTAGCTCTGAGTCTCTACTTTTATCCAATGTAAAAAACACCATTTCAAATTTCTCTTCATCGAGCCGGTCTGTCACAAATGTAATTTAGGAATTGTGTTCTGCTTCACAAAAGAGATTTGACTACTGATTACTGGCAGGAAGTGTGTGTGTGTGTGTGCTAAAGTCAAACAGTGACAAGCAGCGCACACACACACACACACACACAAATATGCTGTTGAAAGCTGATGTCTCCCATGTCTCACAGGAGACCATGGAACATCTTCAGCAAATGACAACAATCCTGTGGAGGAGACAGAACTAGATACAGTTGGCACATTTATTTCAGTCACATCTATTTCGTAAACACACCAGATACTGGTGTGTGTGTGTGTGTGTGTGCGTCCAAATTAAAAAAAAAATGTCACTTTTGTATCTGCATACTTTTACCGTGAAATGCTTATGAGCCCTTCAGCAACAATGCAGAGGTAAATGGGAGAAAATGGACTCCTGAGTGGCGCAGCGGTCTAAGGCACTGTATCACAGTGCTAGAGGTGTCACTATAGATCCGGGTTCGATCCCGGGCTGTGTCGTAGCCGGCCGCAAAAGGGAGACCCATGAGGCAGCGTACTATTGTTCCAGCGTCGTCCGGGTTAAGGGACGGTTTGGCCGATTTGGTTGCAAATGAGAGTTTCCATTGGACAGAATCAGGTATCACGTGTAAACACAGTTCACTTTCATAACAGCCACGTTGTATTCCTTCTCACTTCTCTCCTCCTCTCACCTTTTCCCTTCGCGTGTGGACTTCAACGCACAACACATCATCTGTATGTGACCAGGGAAAAAAAAACTTTCGAAGCCAAACCGCTACACACAACCAACAGTACATTGTTGTCCCCATATTCGCTAAAGTTATGTTTTAGTCAACATAGCTACTAGAACTAACGCGTTAGTAAACCTGCTACAATCATGCAGTGTACAGTCAGTAAGCGGTTTCACCGGGGCCCGGTGGCAATACATTAGTGAAAACCAAAAGCTTACATTGACTTGGAAGTTCCAGTGTTGTGTTGGGAAGTCAAAACCAGCTAGCAACATAGCATCCCTCTGTTATAGCCAGCTAGCTAACATAGCATCCCTCTGTTATAGCCAGCTAGCTAACATAGCATCCCTCTGTTATAGCCAGCTAGCTAACATAGCACCCCTCTGTTATAGCCAGCTAGCTAACATAGCATCCCTCTGTTATAGTCAGCTAGCTAACATAGCATCCCTCTGTTATAGCCAGCTAGCTAACATAGCATCCCTCTGTTATAGCCAGCTAGCTAACATAGCATCCCTCTGTTATAGTCAGCTAGCTAACATAGCATCCTTCTGTTATAGCCAGCTAGCTAACATAGCATCCCTCTGTTATAGCCAGCTAGCTAACCTAACATCCCTCTGTTATAGCCAGCTAGCAACATAGCATCCCTCTGTTTGAGCAGGGTGTTTCAGTAGGCTAAACTAGCTAGCTGCATTTGATAGCTAAGTAAGTGAAACTGAAAGTGGAAAAAAATGACAATCTCTCTCGCTCTCCATATTTCTCTCTTGCTTCTCCTTCATTTTCGAAGAAAGCATTTGTTCAAAACTGTTCAACGATTGTCTTTCTCTCTCTTTGAGTCAACTACCCTACAGAGTGATGTTGAGGCTACATTTGAGGCTTTCTCAAAACAGTCTGTTTTAATAAATTATTTGGTGACATATTTAAGATAGTTTTATCTAAAAAAAAAGCTTTTAAAATATTTTACAATTTAAATTTGCATCAAATTTACAGAGGAGGATAGTCCTCCCATTCCTCCTCCAAGGAACCTCCACTGACACACAAAGATACAGTACATATGACTAGTGGTAATGTCTTCTAGTAAATATGACTAGTGGTAATGTGTTCTACAGTAGATATGACTAGTGGTAATGTCTTCTAGTAAATATGACTAGTGGTAATGTCTTCTAGTAAATATGACTAGTGGTAATGTGTTCTACAGTACATATGACTGGTGGTAATGTGTTCTACAGTACATATGACTAGTGGTAATGTCTTCTAGTAAATATGACTAGTGGTAATGTCTTCTAGTAAATATGACTAGTGGTAATGTGTTCTACAGTACATATGACTGGTGGTAATGTGTTCTACAGTACATATGACTGGTGGTAATGTCTTCTACAGTACATATGACTAGTGGTAATGTCTTCTAGTAAATATGACTAGTGGTAATGTGTTCTACAGTAGATATGACTCGTGGTAATGTGTTCTCCAGTACATATGACTAGTGGTAATGTCTTCTAGTAAATATGACTAGTGGTAATGTGTTCTACAGTAAATATGACTGGTGGTAATGTGTTCTACAGTACATATGACTAGTGGTAATGTCTTCTACAGTACATATGACTGGTGGTAATGTGTTCTACAGTACATATGACTGGTGGTAATGTGTTCTACAGTACATATGACTAGTGGTAATGTCTTCTAGTAAATATGACTAGTGGTAATGTGTTCTACAGTACATATGACTAGTGGTAATGTGTTCTACAGTACATATGACTAGTGGTAATGTGTTCTACAGTACATATGACTGGTGGTAATGTGTTCTACAGTACATATGACTAGTGGTAATGTCTTCTAGTAAATATGACTAGTGGTAATGTGTTCTACAGTAAATATGACT
This sequence comes from Oncorhynchus kisutch, assembly GCF_002021735.2. Lineage (NCBI taxonomy): Eukaryota > Metazoa > Chordata > Actinopteri > Salmoniformes > Salmonidae > Oncorhynchus > Oncorhynchus kisutch. Next base: position 3,493,568 of record NC_034190.2, on the reverse strand, counting down.
GGTGGTAATGTGTTCTACAGTACATATGACTAGTGGTAATGTCTTCTACAGTACATATGACTGGTGGTAATGTGTTCTACAGTAGATATGACTGGTGGTAATGTGTTCTACAGTAGATATGACTGGTGATGGTGATACAGCAGGCTGCACTCTGACTTTGTCTCATATGGCCCCCTATTTCCATTCATAGTGCTCTACTTTTGACCAGACGCCCTCTGTGTTTCCCTCTGGTCCCTGGTCTGAAGATGTGCACCGTGAAGGGGATGCAGTCTGTGTTTCCCTCTGGCCCCTGGTTTGAAGATGTGCACCGTGAAGAGGATGCAGTCTCTGTAAAATACGCCAATATTCCCCTGTTTTGGATGCTTTCTTTCTCTCCATCTCTGAGGTGTCAGATGAGTCATGAGGCACGCGTGTGTGATGTACAGTGTCTTTCGGAAAGTACCCCAGGACTACCTGACATGATGACTCCTTGCTGTCCCCAGTCTACCTGGCCATGCTGCTGCTCCAGTTTCAACTTCCACCTGACTGTGCTGCTGCTCTAGTTTCAACTGTTCTGCCTTATTATTATTCGACCATGCTGGTCATTTATGAACATTGAACATCTTGACCATGTTCTGTTATAATCTCCACCCGGCACAGCCAGAAGAGGACTGGCCACCCCACATAGCCTGGTTCCTCTCTAGGTTTCTTCCTAGGTATTGGCCTTTCTAGGGAGTTTTTCCTAGCCACCGTGCTTCTCCACCTGCATTGCTTGCTGTTTGGGGTTTTAGGCTGGGTTTCTGTACAGCACTTTGAGATATCAGCTGATGTACGAAGGGCTATATAAATAAATTTGATTTGATTTGATTTGATTTACTCAGACCCCTAGAGTTTTTCCACATTTTGATGAGCTACAGCCTTTCTCTAAATGGATTACCTGAATTTTTTCCCCTCATCAATCTACACACAATAACCCACAATGATGAAGCAAAAACAGGTTTTTAGAATTTAAAGCAAAATATATATATATATATATATACACTGCTCCAAAAAATAAAGGGAACACTTAAACAACACCATGTAACTCCAAGTCAATCACACTTCTGTGAAATCAAACTGTCCTCTTAGGAAGCAACACTGATTGACAATACATTTCACATGCTGTTGTGCAAATGGAATAGACAACAGGTGGAAATTATAGGCATTTAGCAAGACACCCCCAATAAAGGAGTGGTTCTGCAGGTGGGGACCACAGACCACTTCTCAGTTCCTATGCTTCCTGGATGATGTTTTGGTCACTTTTGAATGCTGGCAGTGCTTTCACTCTAGTGGTAGCATGAGACGGAGTCTACAACCCACACAGGTGGCTCAAGTAGTGCAGCTCATCCAGGATGGAACATCAATGCGAGCTGTGGCAAGAAGGTTTGCTGTGTCTGTCAGCGTAGTGTCCAGAGCATGGAGGCGCTACCAGGAGACAGGCCAGTACATCAGGAGACGTGGAGGAGGCCGTAGGAGGGCAACAACCCAGCAGCAGGACCGCTACCTCCGCCTTTGTGCAAGGAGGAGCAGGAGGAGAACTGCCAGAGCCCTGCAAAATGACCTCCAGCAGGCCACAAATGTGCATGTGTCTGCTCAAACGGTCAGAAACAGAGGGTGGTATGAGGGCCCGACATCCACAGGTGGGGGTTGTGCTTACAGCCCAACACCATGCAGGACGTTTGGCATTCGCCAGAGAACACCAAGATTGGCAAATTTGCCACTGGCGCTCTGTGCTCTTCACAGATGAAAGCAGGTTCACACTGAGCACATGTGACAGACATGACAGTCTGGAGACGCCGTGGAGAACGTTCTGCTGCCTGCAACATCCTCCAGCATGACCGGTTTGGCGGTGGGTCAGTCATGGTGTGGGGTGGCATTTCTTTGGGGGGCCCCACAGCCCTCCATGTGCTCGCCAGAGGTAGCCTGACTGCCATTAGGTGCCGAGATGAGATCCTCAGACCCCTTGTGAGACCATATGCTGGTGCGGTTGACCCTGGGTTCCTCCTAATGCAAGACAATGCTAGACCTCATGTGGCTGGAGTGTGTCAGCAGTTCCTGCAAGAGGAAGGCATTGATGCTATGGACTGGCCCGCCCGTTAACCAGACCTGAATCCAATTGAGCACATCTGGGACATCATGTCTCGCTCCATCCACCAACACCACATTGCACCACAGACTGTCCAGGAGTTGGCGGATGCTTTAGTCCAGGTCTGGGAGGAGATCCCTCAGGAGACCATCCGCTACCTCATCAGGAGCATACCCAGGTGTTGTAGGGAGGTCAAACAGGCACGTGGAGGCCACACACACTACTGAGCCTCATTTTGACTTGTTTTAAGGACATTACATCAAGTTGGATCAGCCTGTAGTGTGGTTTTCCACTTTCATTTTGAGTGTGACTCCAAATCCAGACCTCCATGGGTTGATAAATTTGATTTCCATTGATAATTTTTGTGTGATTTTGTTGTCAGCACATTCAACTATGTAAAGAAACAAGTATTTAACATCTAGGATGTGTTATTTTAGTGTTCCCTTTATTTTTTGAGCAGTGTATATATATTACATTTATATAAGGCCCATTCTCAAAGCCTGTTAGATGCCTGGCCCATGTTGAATAAAGCCTGATAGATGGCCATGTTAGAAGCCTGGCCCATGTTAAATAAAGCCTGTTAGATGGCCATGTTAGAAGCCTGGCCCATGTTAAATAAAGCCTGTTAGATGGCCATATTAGAGGCCTGGCCCATGATAAATAAAACCTGAACTTCCCATCTTAATTGAACACTTCCATTACTCTCATGTTCTGCACATCCTCCATCCCCTCCCCCTTCTCACTCCTTCCCTTCCTTCTCCCCAATCACCTACTCCCTCAGCCTCCCCTCTCTCACACCTTCCCTCCTAGTCTCCTTCTCCCCAATCACCTACTCCCTCAGCCTCCCCTCTCTCACACCTTCCCTCCTCCTCTCCTCCCCTAACCCTTCTCCTACTCTTCCTCCTCCTCACTTTCCTCTTTCTCTCTGCCTTCCTCTCTCTCTCTCTCTTTTGTTCTTGCTATGGAGACAGGTTACTGATGGATAATGAATAGAGCTGAGCCTCTTTCACCACGCTGAGTGTATTTTTACTGACACTTTTATGAGGCCTCAGGGGCCACACACACACACAGTGAGTGAAAGGGACAAATTGGTAAAGGCTCATGGTGTTTCACTGACACACTCATATGCACACGCACTCACACTAGTACATATTATTTTGAAAGAACGCAGGGGAGAAAGAGGGAGAGGAGAGGGGAAAAGAGAGAGAGGGAGAGGAGAAAGGAGACAGAGAAAGAAGAGGAGAGGGGAAGGAGAGAGAGAGGAGGAGAGGGGAAAGGAGAGAGAGAGGAGGAGAGGGGAAGGAGGGAGAGAGGAGGAGAGAGGAAGGAGAGAGAGAGGAGGAGAGGGGAAAGGAGAGAGAGAGAGGAGGAGAGGGGAAATGAGAGAGAGGGGATGAGAGGGGAAGGAGAGAGAGAGAGGAGGATGAGAGTAAAAGGAGAGAGAGAGGAGGAGAGGAGAAAGGAGAGAGAGAGAGGAGGAGGAGAAGGGAAAGGAGAGAGATGAGAGTGTGTGTGTGTGTGCATGTGCGCGTGTGCTTATCCCATATTTCAGAATACAGCAAGCAGAGGTTGTGAATTCCACCACAGCATTCTCTCCCTCGTTTATCCCCATGTCTGTCAGAACCTGCCCACTCTCCTGTCTTTCATAACCAACCCTCTCTCCTGTCTGTCAGAACCAGCCCTCTCTCCTGTCTGTTAGAACCAGCCCTCTCTCCTGTCTGTCAGAACCAATCCTCTCTCCTGTCTTTCAGAACCAGCCCTCTCTCCTGTCTGTCAGAACCAGCCCTCTCTCCTGTCTGTCCGAACCAGCCCTCTCTCCTGTCTGTCAGAACCAGCCCTCTCTCCTGTCTGTCAGAACCAGCCCTCTCTCTTGTCTGTCAGAACCAGCCCTCTCTCCTGTCTGTCAGAACCAGCCCTCTCTCCTGTCTTTCAGAACCAGCCCTCTCTCCTGTCTTTCAGAACCAGCCCTCTCTCCTGTCTGTCAGAACCAGCCCTATCTCCTGTCTGTCAGAACCAGCCCTCTCTCCTGTCTGTCAGAACCAGCCCTCTCCCCTGTCTGTCAGAACCAGCCCTCTCCCCTGTCTGTCAGAACCAGCCCTCTCCCCTGTCTGTCAGAACCAACCCTCTCTCCTGTCTTTCAGAACCAGCCCTCTCTCCTGTCTTTCATAACCAGCCCTCTCTCCTGTCTTTCAGAACCAACCCTCTCTCCATTCTCTATTATCGTCTGCAGCCAGTGCCACTGACGGATCCAAGAAGGTTTATCAGTACATGTCTGGATGAAGCTAGTTGCCCCGAGACACTCAACTACGGTCACCTGGTTTTCTCACCACTGGATGGTACAGGTCAGCATTTGGTCAGAGCATTGTCTTACATTAGACGTTGGTTGAGAGATGAGCTTTAATTAGTAGTGGTGCCACCTGCGGGAAGACAAGGGGAGTCCGAGATGATTCTAGGTCTGTGTCCATACGGCATCTTCTATTCTGAGCTGTCTCTGGGGAGCAGGACCTGGGGAGCTGGCTCTGGGGAGCTGGCACTGGGGAGCTGGAGTTAAGGAGCTGGCCCTGGGGAGCTGGCCCTGGGAACCTGGAACTGGGGAGCTGGCCCTGGGGAGCTGGCCCTGGGGAGCTGGCCCTGGGGCGCAGGGGATAAGGAGCTGGAGATAAGGAGCTGGCCCTGGGGAGCTGGCCTTGGGGAGCTGGCCCTAGGGAGCTGGCCCTGTTGAGCTGGCCTTAGGGAGCTGGCCTTGGGGAGCTGGCCTTGGGGAGCTGGCCCTGGGGAGCTGGCCTTGGGGAGCTGGCCTTGGGGGGCAGGACCTGGGGAGCTGGCCCTGGGGGGCAGGACCTGGGGAGCTGGCCCTGGGGAGCTGGAGTTAAGGAGCTGGCCCTGGGGAGCTTGTCCGTGGGAGCTGGCCCTGGGGAGCTGGAGAATTCGAGCTAGACCTGGGGAGCAGGGCCCGGGGGAGCTGTCCCTGGGGAGCTGGAAATATGGAGCAGGACCTGGGGAGCTGGAGTTACGGAGCTGGGCATAGATTCACAAAAACTTCTAAAGAAGAGATTTTCTTCTTAAGTGCCATTTTTTCCTTACCTATAGACTGTCCTTACCTATAGACTGTCCTTACCTATAGACTGTCCTTACCTATAGGCTTTCCTTACCTATAGACTGTCCTTACTTATAGGCTTTCCTTACCTATAGACTGTCCTTACCTATAGGCTTTCCTTACCTATAGACCTTCCTTACCTATAGACTGTCCTTACCTATAGACTGTCCTTACCTATAGGCTTTCCTTACCTATAGACTGTCCTTACCTATAGACTGTCCTTACCTATAGACTGTCCTTACCTATAGACCTTCCTTACCTATAGACTGTCCTTACCTATAGACTGTCCTTACCTATAGACTTTCCTTACCTATAGACTGTCCTTACTTATAGGCTTTCCTTACCTATACTGTCTTTACCTATAGACTGTCCTTACCTATAGACTGTCCTTACCTATAGACTGTCCTCACCTATAGACCTTCCTTACCTATAGACTGTCCTTACCTATAGACTGTCCTTACCTATAGACTTTCCTTACCTATAGACTGTCCTTACTTATAGGCTTTCCTTACCTATAGACTGTCCTTACCTATAGACTGTCCTTACCTATAGACTGTCCTTACCTATAGACTGTCCTTACCTATAGACTGTCCTTACCTATAGACTGTCCTTACTTATAGGCTTTCCTTACCTATAGACTGCCCTTACCTATAGACTGTCCTTACCTATAGACTGTCCTTACCTATAGACTGTCCTTACCTATAGACTTTAAGAAAAGCTACTATTCCACAATAAAGTCATTGGAAATGTTCTTATGTTTTTCCTATGATTTCACCTAAGAAAAAAGAATTCTTGAAAATAATGTTTTGGGATATTTTTCTTGAAATTCTACTTATCTTTAGGACAGCTTAACACTTTTATTCTGTAAAAATAAACATTTTCTTGCGGCACTGCCTCAGACAGTCGGGTACCGGACATTTACTAAATACAACTAGAAAACTAATTTTAAAAGCATTATCTAGCTAGCTAGCAATTCATGTTCTAGAAGTGTTAAATAGCTAGCATTAGCTCGTCATTTTGCAAAGAAGAACTTGGCTAACTTAGTTGACGTTGTTAGCCATGTTGACTAACGTTGGTTGTTATGCTTTAGCTAGCTAGCTAACAGACCCTCTAACACCATCTCTCCTATCATGGACAACACCTTCTCCTCCAGCTGGTCCACATGAATTGTCGAATTGACTTGATGTCTGACCTTTTTATTTATTTTTATATCGCCATCGTCCCTTGTCATATCCCCGACGGCAGAGACAGACTCGGACACTCTCGCCCATCCTCTCTTTTTGGTCTCTGCAGTGACCCTGCATTTATCGAGTCTCCCAAACACACATCCTTTTCCTGGCTGACATTTCCCTCCACCGTTACTTAAAGCTCTTGTTTGCTGAAGATTTATTTATTGTGCTTTCCTAAGTTATCCATTTTCGTTTTTGATAGAGCTAGTCCGATGGCTATTATGTGTGAAAAATTACGTTTGTTTTTGTGTTTAAAAGGTTTGTGAGCTGGATTTAAGGAGCTGGAGATAAGGAGATGGATATGGGGAGCTGGAGTGAAGGAGCTGGATCTGGGGGGCTGGAGTGAAGGAGCTGGATCTGGGAGGCTGGAGTGAAGGAGCTGGATCTGGGAGGCTGGAGTGAAGGAGCTGGATCTGGAAGGCTGGAGTGAAGGAGCTGGATCTGGGAGGCTGGAGTGAAGGAGCTGGATCTGGGA
>NC_034190.2:3469163-3476663 GCF_002021735.2 Oncorhynchus kisutch | reverse complement strand
AATGGGGATCCATAATAAACCCCAGGAAGAGCAGCTGCTGCCTTGGCAGGTACTAATGGGGATCCATAATCAACTCCAGGAAGAGTAGCTGCTGCCTTGGACCTCTATACCAGGCGGTGTCAGAGGAAGGCCCAGTACATCACCGGGGTCAAGCTCCCTTCCATCCAGGACGTCCATACCAGGCGGTGTCAGAGGAAGGCCCAGTACATCACCGGGGTCAAGCTCCCTTCCATCCAGGACCTCTATACCAGGCGGTGTCAGAGGAAGGCCCAGTACATCACCGGGGTCAAGCTCCCTTCCATCCAGGACCTCTATACCAGGCGGTGTCAGAGGAAGGCCCTAAAAATTGTCAGACTCCAGCCTCCCTAGTCATAGACTGTTCTCTCTCTGCTACCAAACGGCAAGCGGTACCGGAGCACCAAGTCTAGATCCAAGAGGCTTCTAGACAGCTTCTACCCCCAAAGCCATAAGACTCCTGAACATCTAATCAAATGGCTGCCCAGACTATTTGCATTGTCCCTCCCCCTGTTCTTCTATGCAGCTGGTACTCTGTGTTATTATCTATGCATAGTCACTTTAATAACTCTACATATATGTACATATTATCTCAATTACCTTGACTAACCGGTGCCCACGCATATTGACTCTGTACAGGTACCCCTTGTATATAGCCTCCACACTGACTCTGTACCGGTGCCCCTTGTATATAGCCTCCTCATTGACTCTGTACCGTAACACCCTGTATATATCCTCCACATTGACTCTGTACCCTCAGGAGACTGAAAAGATTTGGCATGGGTCCCCAGATCCTCAAAAGGTTCTACAGCTGCACCATCGAGAGCATCCTGACCGGTTGCATCACCACCTGTTATGGCAACTGCTCGGCATCTGACCGTAAGTAGCTACAGAGTGAGGTATGAATGGCCCAGTACATCACTGGGGCCAGGCTTCCTGCCATCCAGGACCAATATAATAGGCGGTGTCAGAGGAAAGCCCATACAATTGTCAGAGACTCCAGTCACCCAAGTTATAGACGGTTTTCTCTGCTACAACACGGCAAGCGCTACTGCAGAACAATTCATAAAATCGCCCCTGGACAATTTACATTGATCCCCCCCCTCCCTTTTGTACACTGCTGATACTCGCTGTTATCAATGCATAGTCACTTCACCCCCACCAACATGTACAGATTACCTCAACTAGCCTGTTCCCCCGCACACTGACTCGGTACCGGTGCCCCCTGTATATAACCTCCACACTGACTCTGTACCGGTGCCCCCTGTATATAGTCTCCACATTGACTCTGTAAAGGTACCCCCTGTATATAGCCTCCAAATTGACTCTGTACCGGTACCCCCTGTATATAGTCTCCACATTGACTCTGTACCGTAACACCCTGTATATAGCCTCCAAATTGACTCTGTACCGGTACCCCCTGTATATAGTCTCCACATTGACTCTGTACCGTAACACCCTGTATATAGTCTCCACATTGACGCTGTACCGGTACCCCCTGTATATAGTCCTCCACATTGACTCTGTACCGTAACACCCTGTATAAAGCCTCCACATTGACTCTGTACCGTAACACCCTGTATATAGCCTCCACATTGGCTCTGTACTGTAACACCCTGTATATAGCCTCCACATTGACTCTGTACTGTAACACCCTGTATATAGCCTCCACATTGACTCTGTACCGGTACCCCCCTGTATATAGCCTCCACATTGACTCTGTACCGTAACACCCTGTATATAGCCTCCACATTGACTCTGTACCGTAACACCCTGTATATAGCCTCCACATTGACTCTGTACCGGTACCCCCCTGTATATAGCCTCCACATTGACTCTGTACCGTAACACAATGTATATAGCCTCCACATTGACTCTGTACCGGTACCCCCTGTATATAGCCTCCACATTGACTCTGTACCGGTACCCCCTGTATATAGCCTCCACATTGACACTCTACCGTAACACCCTGTATATAGCCTCCACATTGACTCTGTACCGTAACACCCTGTATATAGCCTCCACATTGACTCTGTACCGGTACCCCCTGTATATAGCCTCCACATTGACTCTGTACCGGTATTTCACTGTAAGGTCTACTACACCTGTTGTATTCAGCATTTCACTGTGAGGTCTACTACACCTGTTGTATTCAGCATTTCACTGTAAGGTCTACTACACCTGTTGTATTCAGCATTTCACTGTAAGGTCTACTACACCTGTTGTATTCAGCATTTCACTGTAAGGTCTACTACACCTGTTGTATTCAGCATTTCACTGTAAGGTCTACTACACCTGTTGTATTCAGCATTTCACTGTAAGGTCTACTACACCTGTTGTATTCAGCATTTCACTGTGAGGTCTACTACACCTGTTGTATTCAGCATTTCACTGTAAGGTCTACTACACCTGTTGTATTCAGCATTTCACTGTAAGGTCTACAGATGTTGTATTCAGCATTTCACTGTGAGGTCTACTACACCTGTTGTATTCAGCATTTCAATGTAAGGTCTACTACACCTGTTGTATTCAGCATTTCACTGTGAGGTCTACTACACCTGTTGTATTCAGCATTTCACTGTAAGGTCTACTACACCTGTTGTATTCAGCATTTCACTGTAAGGTCCACTACACCTGTTGTATTCAGCATTTCACTGTAAGGTCTACTACACCTGTTGTATTCAGCATTTCACTGTAAGGTCTACTACACCTGTTGTACTCGGCGCATGTGCCATTTGATTTGATTTGGTGTTCCATTATTAATGTGACCAGTGATTCCATGTCTATGTATATGGGGCTGAAGAGCCTGTGTCCACGCAAGACTGACAGACAGAGACAGACAGACGTAGACAGGCAACAGGCTGAGGTTATCTGAGGCTAAACATCACAACGGTCATGTCTGACAGAGAAAGAGCAATGACAGAGGAGAGGAAAGGAAAGGAAAGGAAAGGAGAGGAGAGGAGAGGAAAGGAAAGGAAAGGAGAGGAAAGGAAAGGAAAGGAAAGGAAAGGAGAGGAGAGGAGAAGAGAGGAAACGAGAGGAAGGGAGAGGAAAGGAAAGGAAAGGAGAGGAGAGGAGAGGAGAGGAGAGGAGAGGAGAGGAGAGGAGAGGAGAGGAGAGGAGAGGAGAGGAGAGGAGAGGAGAGGAGAGGAGAGGAGAGGAGAGGAGAGGAGAGGAGAGGAGAGGAGAGGAGAGGAGAGGAGAGGAGAGGAGAGGAGAGGAGAGGAGAGGAGAGGAGAGGAAATTGCAGACAGAGTGGACGTGCCAAACAGTTAGTGGATTTCTCTCCTTCTTTCCTTTCTTTAGACCCGAAATGGGCACTGAACCGTGGCGGAGATCTCTCACCTTTACCTTGACGCTGACCGCAGCCTTCAACCACACAACACAGCTAATCAACCTTACCGTTTACCGGACACCGGCTTCCCACCGCAGTCACTCGCTCCAATAAACTCTCGCTGCGTGGAGGGAACAAATCAAAAAGGTAGAATGTGTAAGAGAGAGAGACATATTTCCCTCAGATTACACAGACCCAGAGAGACACACGTATTTCCCTCAGATTACACAGACCCAAGATAGACACACATATTTCCCTCAGATTACACAGACCCAGAGAGACATATTTCCCTCAGATTACACAGACCCAGAGAGACACACATATTTCACTCAGATTACACAGACCCAGAGAGACACACATATTTCCCTCAGATTACACAGACCCAGAGAGACACACATATTTCCCTCAGATTACACAGACCCAGAGAGACACACATATTTCCCTCAGATTACACAGACCCAGAAAGACACACATATTTCCCTCAGATTACACAGACCCAAGAGAGACACACATATTTCCTTCAGATTACACAGACCCAGAGAGACACACATATTTCCCTCAGATTACACAGACCCAGAGAGACACACATATTTCCCTCAGATTACACAGACCCAGAGAGACACACATATTTCCCTCAGATTACACAGACCTAGAAAGACACACATATTTCCCTCAGATTACACAGACCTAGAAAGACACACATATTTCCCTCAGATTACACAGACCCAGAAAGACACACATATTTCCCTCAGATTACACAGACCCAGAAAGACACACATATTTCCCTCACATTACACAGACCCAGAGAGAATTCCAAAACAAAACAAAACCCAATTTTGATAATCTCTCATATCTACTGGGTGAAATTCCACAGTGTGCCATCACAGCAGCAATAGTTGTGACCTGTTGCCACAAGAAAAGGTCAACCAGTGAAGAACAAACACCATTGTAAATACAACCCATATTTATGTTTATTTATTTCCCCTTTGTACTATATGCACATCGTTACAACAACTGTTATATAGACACTATTTACTCTATTCTTTTATTTATTTATTATTTATTTTGAAACTTGAAAGAGGTTTAAACAGTTCATTTTTATTGTTTATTTCACTTTTGTATCTACTTCACTTGCTTTGGCAATGTTGACGTATGTTTTCCCATGCCAACAAAGACCTTTGAATTGAATTGAGAAAGAGAGTGATATAGATAAAGGGGGAGGGGGAAGAAAGAGAGAAAGGGAGGAGATGATTGAGAGAGAGAGGAGAGAGAGAGAGAGAGGAGATGATGGGGAAGAGAGAGAGAGAGAGAGAGAGAGAGAGAGAGAGAGAGAGAGAGAGAGAGGAGATGAGGGGAGAGAGAGAGAGAGAGAGAGAGAGAGAGAGGAGGATGATGGGGAGAGAGAGAGAGAGAGAGAGAGGAGATGATGGGGGAGAGAGAGAGAGAGAGAGAGAGAGAGAGAGAGAGAGAGAGAGGAGATGATGGGGAGAGAGAGAGAGAGAGAGAGAGAGAGAGAGAGGAGATGATGGGGAGAGAGAGAGAGGAGATGATGGGGAGAGAGAGGAGAGAGAGAGAGAGGAGATGGGAGGGGAGAGAGAGAGAGAGAGAGAGAGAGAGAGAGAGAGAGAGGAGATGATGGGAGAGAGAGAGAGAGAGAGAGAGAGAGAGAGAGAGAGAGAGGGAGGTAGAGAGAGAGGGGGGTGGGAGAGAGAGAGAGAGAGGAGATGATGGGGAGAGAGAGAGAGAGAGAGAGAGAGAGAGAGGGAGGTAGAGAGAGAGGGGGTGGAGAGAGAGAGAGAGAGAGAGGAGATGATGGGGGAGAGAGAGAGAGCGAGAGAGGGAGGTAGAGAGAGAGAGAGAGAGAGAAGGGGGAGGGTGGAGAGAGAGAGCAAGAGAGAGGGAGGTAGAGAGAGGGGGGTGGAGAGAGAGAGAGAGAGAAGGGGGGAGGGTGGAGAGAGAGAGAGAGGGGGGGTTAGGTGGAGAGAGAGGGAGGTAGAGAGACAGGGGGTAGAGAGAGAGAGAGAGAGAGAGAGAGAGGGTGGTAGGTGGACAGAGAAAGTGAAAGAGAGAGAGATAGAGAGAAAGGGGGGGTAGGTGGAGAGAGTGAGTTAGAGAGAGAAGGTAGTGGAGATTGAGAGGGAGTGTGGAGAGAGAGTGGGGGTGGAAAGAGAGAGAGGGTGGGTGGAGAAAGTGTATGTGTGTGTTCAGTGTGTGTGTGTGTGTTCAGTGTGTGTGTGTGTGTGTGTGTGTGTGTTCAGTGTGTGTGTGTGTTTGTGTTCAGTGTGTGTGTGTGTTTGTGTTCCTTGTGTGTGTGTGTGTGTGTGTGTGTGTGTGTGTGTGTGTGTGTGTGTGTGTGTGTGTGTGTGTGTGTGTGTGTGTGTGTGTGTGTGTGTGTGTATGTGGTCTCTCTGTACCTGTACAGGTGAGGTTTGGGCTTCTGTGGGTGTCCGTCCCCAGACATGCAGACAGGGTCAAGGGTTATTCTAGGCGTCATCGCGGATGTCCTCACATCACAGCCCTGGAAGGACCAACTACTGGTTAGTAAATCAAATCAAACTTTATTTGTCACATGCGCCGAACACAACAAGTGTAGACCTTAAGGACTTAGGAATTACAGCCATTCACCAACAGTGGAGTTCAAGAAGAGCAAAGAAAATATTTACCAAATAGACTAAAGTGATAAATAATAATAAAAAGTAAAACGATAAGAATAACAATAACGAGGCTATATGTATATATTATGAAGGGGGGGGGAACCGAGTCAGTGTGGGGGGGGACAGGTTAGTTGGTGAAGTGGGGGGGGGTGAAGTGACTCTGCATCGATAATAAACAGCGAGTAGCAACAGTGTACAAATGAAAGGGGGGGAACAGCTTAGTTGAGGTCATTTGTGTACATGTAGGTGGGGGTGAAGTGACTCTGCATCGATAATAAACAGCGAGTAGCAACAGTGTACAAATGAAAGGGGGGGAACAGCTTAGTTGAGGTCATTTGTGTACATGTAGGTGGGGGTGAAGTGACTCTGCATCGATAATAAACAGCGAGTAGCAACAGTGTACAAATGAAAGGGGGGGAACAGGTTAGTTGAGGTCATTTGTGTACATGTAGGTGGGGGTGAAGTGACTCTGCATCGATAATAAACAGCGAGTAGCAACAGTGTACAAATGAAAGGGGGGTCAATATAAATTGTCCGGTGGCGATTTCATTAATTGTTCAACAGTCTTATGGCTTGGGGGTAGAAGCTGTTGAGGAGCCTTTTGGTCCTAGACTTGGAGCCCCGGTACCGCTTGCTGTGCAGTTGCAGAGAGAACAGTCTATACCTTGGGTGGTTGGAGTCTGACAATTTTTAGGGCCTTCCTCTGACACCGCCTGGTATAGAGGTCCTGGATGGCAGGCAGCTTGGCCCCAGTGATGCACTGGGCCGTACGCACGACACTCTGTAGTGCCATGCGGTCAGAGGCCGAGCAGTTGCCATACCAGGCATTGATGCAACCAATCAGGATGCTCTCGATGGTGTAGCTGAAGAACCTTTTGAGGATCTGAGGACACATGCCAATTAGTCTCCTGGAGGGGAAAAGGTGTTGTTGTGCCCTCTTCACGACTGTCTTGGTGTGTTTGGACCATGATAGTTTGTTGGTGATGTGAACACCAAGGAAGATGAAATTCTCTACCAGCTCCACTTTCTGGTTTTAGTTAGTTAGCAGCCACTTTTAATAAGGAAGTCAACATGTCATGACGATCAGTGATCACCAGGGACAAGCAGGCCACTCTCAGATCTTCATATCACTCGTGTGAAAATCACTGTAGAGAAACTAGGCTGGTGATGTTTTCTCTTCTGGCTCTATGGTGTTGTTGCTTAGCTACACACTAGTCTGTGTCCTAGCCTCCTCCTCTTTCTTCACCTCATCCTTCATCCCTCATCCCCCTTCTCATCAAATCACTCTCTCTATCCCTCGTTCCCTACTCTATCCCTCGTCCCCTACTCTATCCCTCGTCCCCTACTCTATCCCTCGTCCCCTACTCTATCCCTCGTTCCCTACTCTATCCCTCGTCCCCTACTCTATCCCTCGTTCCCTACTCTATCCCTCGTTCCCTACTCTATCCCTCGTCCCTACTCTATCCCTCGTTCCCTACTCTATCCCTCGTTCCCTAC
>NC_034190.2:3454163-3466663 GCF_002021735.2 Oncorhynchus kisutch | reverse complement strand
TTTAATCAGTGGGATAGGACGGGGGTAAGAGTTAGTTTTAATCAGTGGAATAGGATGGGGGTAAGAGCTAGTTTTAATCAGTGGGCTGTAGCCCAATACACCTGCAGCAAACACTACAGTACACTGTATCATGCAACACACACTCACACACGCACACACACACACACCAACTCCAGCACACATGCTAGAAACTAGCTCAGGCTAATCAAACTTTTTAGTACATGATGAACACCAATGACCAAGAAGCATATATATATATATAACAGATGAAGAGACCCAGAGACATAATTCACAGTGCAACCAGCATGCATTGCTGCCGCAGGCTATACACACACAGAAGAAAGCTCTCCGACCCAATGCGCTGGCACTGTGGAAAGAAGAAACAAACCGCTGATTCAAAAGATAGTTCCGCAGTCCTTTCGTAGAAGAGGCCAGAATCACAATGACTGTAAAACTGCTACAGAACGTTTAGAATAGTTAGTTGATGAACACAGTGGCAGTAAAACAACAACTACATTACAACATAGAAAGTGTGTACCTCTTCCGGTATTGTGTGACATTCTAACTGTTTGCATAAACAAGCAGTGACAACAACAACAATGTCCTTTTAAAGCGCCAGATTAGCTACAGTTGAAGTCGGAAGTTTACATTATCCATTTGGAAGACCCTTTTGCGATCAAGCTTTAACTTCCTGACTGATGTCTTGAGATGATGCTGCAAAATATTTACGTAATTTTCCTCCTCATGATGTCATCTATTTTGTGAAGTTCACCAGTCCCTCCCGCAGCAAAGCACCCTCACAACATGATGCTGCCACCCCCGTGCTTCACGGTTGGGATGGTGTCTTCAGCTTGTAAACCTCCCCCTTTTTCCTCCAAAAATAACAATGGTCATTATGGCCAAACAGTTCTATTTTTGTTTCATCAGACCAGAGGACATTTCTCCAAAAAGTAAGTATCTTTGTCCCCATGTGCAGTTGCAAACCGTAGTCTGGCTTCTTTATGGCGGTTTTGGCAGTGGCTTCTTCCTTACTGAGCGGCCTTTCAGGTTATGTCGATATAGGAATCGTTTTACTGTGGATATAGATACTTTTGTACTTGTTTCCTCCAGCATCTTCACAAGGACCTTTGCTGTTGTTCTGGAATTGATTTGCACTTTTCACACGAAAGTACGTTCATCTCTAGGAGACAGAATGCGTCTCCTTCCTGAGTGGTATGACAGAGAAACGTTGTACATTCAGGCGTTTGGAAATTGCTCCCAAGGATGAACCAGACCTGTGAGTTCTACCATTTTTTTCTGAGGTCTTGGCTGATTTATTTTGATTTCCCCATGATGTCAATCAAAGAGGCACTGAAGGAAGGCCTTGAAATACATCCACAGGTACACCTCCAATTGACTCAAATTATGTCAATTAGCCTATCAGGAGCTTCTAAAGCCATGGCATCATTTTCTGGAATTTTCCAAGCTGTTTAAAAGCACCGTCAACTTAGTGTATGTAAACTTCTGACCCACTGTAATTGTGATACAGTGACTTATAAGTGAAATAGTCTGTCTGTAAACAATTGTTGAAAAATGACTTGTGTCATGCACAAAGTAGATGTCCTAACCGACATTTCCAAAACTATAGTTTGTTAACAAGAAATTTGTGGAGTGGTTGAAAAACGAGTTTTAATGACTCCAACCTAAGTGTATGTAAACTTCCGACCTCAACTGTAAATACACCTTCTCTCCCCTGCTATATGCTACAGGATGTAGGCTACAGGAAGTAGGCTACAGGAAGTAGGCTAGGAGGAAGTACAAGTACACTGAATGGCCAAAGGAAGTATATGTTGTGTCCATACTGTGTAGGTGGGAATTCATGAGCAATGAAGAGCAGCCATGGCTGTGGAGATGGGCTGGCTGCACTGGGGAAGGAAGGAGGGAGGGAGGTGGGAAAGAAGGGAGGGAGGGAGCGCAGTGGGAGAGAGAGATTGTCACACGCCACATCTTTGAAGATGGCCTGCCTACCCAGTAATTAGGGCACAGAAGACACGGCACACACACACACACACATCCACCAGCATGAAATTCACTGTGACACCGTCACGACCACCGCAGAGAGAAGAGAGAATTAGAGAATAAAGGAGAGGAGAGAAAGGGGAAGGAGGGAGGGAGGGAGGGAGGGAGGGAGGGAGGGAGGGAGGGAGGGAGGGAGGGAGGGAGGGAGGGAGGGAGGGAGAAGGATGATCTCTGAGTGCAGCTTATGAGGGGCATCCATCAGGAGGTGACACCCGTAGAAATAAACCCCCTTTCCCATATTCAATTACACACAGAGGCACACGCACACACAGCACACACACACACACACACACACACACACATACAGTTTCATAAGATAATAAGAGTCTAGAATAAGATTAGAGTCAATAATAAGATAAGAGTCTATAATAAGATAAGATTCTAGAATAAGATAAGAGTCTATAATAAGATAAGAGTCAAGAATGAGATGAGTCAAGAATGAGATGAGTCAAGAATAAGATAAGAGTCTATAATAAGATAAGAGTCAATAATAAGATATGTCAATAATAAGATATGTCAATAATAAGATACGTCAATAATAAGATAAGATTCAATAATAAGATAAGATTCAATAATAAGATAAGAGTCAATAATAAGATAAGAGTCTAGAATAAGATAAGAGTCTAGAATAAGATCAGATTGTAGTAACGCTCCTGAGGTCCTCCCGATCTGTGCAAGCCTAACCTTGACCGTGTGGCATTAACCCTTAACAGTGAAACCAGGGTTTTTTCATCTCACAGTTTACAATGACGTCTCTCCCCATAGGAATACATTGACTGCTCCCCTATCTTCAACCTGAAGCCTATGTGGGTTATGAATGCCATATCAAACTGTCTTCGATGACAATCCATCAGGCCACTATGAGGTCTACCTGTGTTGATTCTAAGCTTCCTGGAGCAACCGGAAGTGGTTAAAATCACCCTAAAAATGTTTTGATATATCAAACCTGCAGTTTGTCAAAAACACTGCATCCAACCCTGTAAATCAGTCAATTCTTAACGTAAATACTTACAACTCAGGATTCTGTAAAAGCCTACCTCAAGGAAGAGAGATGTTTTCTTTCAGCTTCCTGTGCCAACCAGCCTTAAATTGGAGTCATAGGGGCTGTTTAAGGTATAAGTATAAGGGCTAAAAATGTCACATCTTTACAAAACTTCAAGTGTGTGATTAGGCACCACTCAAGAACTGTAAATCAGCCATTTCTCCCAACAAATGTCCAAGAAAAAAACTCACACACACACACACAGCTAGGATGGAGTGACACAGTGTGTAGCTTACCGATACACAGAGCCTGCAATGGACACCGGAGTTCGCACCACCAAAGAACCGTCAGAAACCTGTTCTAGAGCGTAACTGGATAGTGCACGGTGAGTTATGTGGCTCTACAAGGTTCTCAGGCCGAAAAACAGCCTTGTACATTCTCAAGGACTTCAATTCATTTTGACCATCACGAAAATTATGACATTTAGAAAAGTACCACAGTCACAAGACTATGTGCATTGGAACCGCCTTGGCCCATAGAGACGGACGCTAAAGTTTCTGTCCGATAGCTCATTCAGGGACCCTGTAGAAACGCCCGGAAAAAGTGAATTTTCAGCACAAATTAAGGTCGCTTCACAGGGCTCCGAATGACCTATCGAGCCAAAACTCGGGATTCGGGGTCGCCTCAGCTAGGCCTACACATAATGTTGGAACTGGACCCGCATGTAGAACGTAACCACGTGTCTCACGTTTTATTGTGGCTTAAACAGAAGGCACTGTGAATTTTGGACCTGTTCTAAAATATGTGATAGTTGGCTTCTAAACGTATCGAACAAAGTGGGTTTGGTGTCAAAATGATATCTTAATTGACAGATGGACGTTGACTTGATGGCTAACTTTTGTCCATTTGCAATAAGTTTAAACAGTGATGAACCATCACCAAATTGACATGCTGAAATCAACACCAACGAGCGATGGAAAGGAACCACTATCAATGCCCGGCCATCCCGAGTTCAACAGGCCAATCAATTGGGCATTTCTGCAGTATATTAGAGCATGTCAAATTCGTGATGGTAAATGCCCATTGAAACAAATGGACAGCCGTGCACCTGGTGATTGGAACGGGTTACAAGGAGCATATTTTAAAAAATGTGTTTTTACTGCCTTTAGAGTGGTGCAAGGGGTCTACGGCTGGTAAGGGAGCACCCCCCCACCCGTGCCCAGCCAATATAGGGGTCTACGGCTGGGAAGGGAGCACCCCCCACCCGTGCCCAGCCAATATAGGGGTCTACGGCTGGGAAGGGAGTACCCCCCACCCGTGCCCAGCCAATATAGGGGTCTACGGCTGGGAAGGGAGTACCCCCCCACCCGTGACCAGCCAATTATAGGGGTCTACGGCTGGGAAGGGAGCACCGCCCACCCATGTCCAGCCAATATAGGGGTCTAAGGCTGGGAAGGGAGCTCCCCCCACCCGTGCCCAGCCAATATAGGGGTCTACGGCTGGGAAGAGAGCACCCCCCACCCGTGCCCAGCCAATTATAGGGGTCTACGGCTGGGAAGGGAGCACCCCCCACCCGTGCCCAGCCAATATAGGGGTCTACGGCTGGGAAGGGAGCACCCCCCACCCGTGCCCAGCCAATATAGGGGTCTAAGGCTGGGAAGGGAGCTCCCC
The DNA here is from genome assembly GCF_002021735.2 of Oncorhynchus kisutch. NCBI lineage: Eukaryota > Metazoa > Chordata > Actinopteri > Salmoniformes > Salmonidae > Oncorhynchus > Oncorhynchus kisutch. The sequence continues at coordinate 3,461,952 of NC_034190.2, read as the reverse complement.
CCACCCGTGCCCAGCCAATATAGGGGTCTACGGCTGGGAAGAGAGCACCCCCACCCGGGCCCAGCCAATTATAGGGGTTTACGGCTGGGAAGGGAGCACCCCCCACCCGTGCCCAGCCAATATAGGGGTCTACGGCTGGGAAGGGAGCTCCCCCCCACCTGTGCCCAGCCAATATAGGGCACCCCTGGTTATTTTGGACGTTTTTCAAAAAGTCTTAAAAAAAACGACAGAGTCCCACTTCTTCCTCATCGAACATGACAAATAGACCTTCTAGGTTGATTCAGGGCTTAGTATAGTGATATATATCATTTGGTCAGTATAAATGCCATTTGGACATGGTTCACTGACTTTTGGGTTCAGAAACCGACTTTCTATGACCATATTTGGCAAATGGACATAATACCCAGATTTGGCACTTTCAATACTTATATATGGCATTTGGACATTTCTTATGCCATTTGGCCATGGTTCACTGATTCTTGACTTTCTACGGTCATATATTGCACATGGACATAGCATAGGCCTCATGGACAAATTCAATAAAATAAGACAAAGATATGTTCATTCAGTTGTCATATATGTATAAATGACAAAAAAATTATAAAAAAAACAGTCCAGAAAGCACTTTTATAGAGGGTCGTACATTTTTGATTTTCTTTTCAATTTTTGAAAATTTGACCTTTGGGTCTTGACTTTATGTCCATTAGCAATATGAAAATCTACAGTGGAGCAGTATGACACTTGGCATTTGCCATATGCCAGTTGCCATAAGCTTTGAATGAATTGCCATCCATTTGAGTGGTATTTGCTATCGTGTACATGTTTCGCCCAATGGCAATAAGATGCATTTCATTTTTGTCCATTTCATGGGGGTTTCCCCTTAATTCTGTCATCATGTAGTACTTTGAGAGACTAGTCAAGGATCATATCACGTCCACCTTACCGTCCACCCTACACCCACTTCAGTTTGGATACCGCCTTAACAGGTCTCGCAGATGACCCAATCACCATCACACTGCACACTACCCTATCCCATCTTTCACTACAGCTCAGCATTCAACAACATAGTACCCTCCAAGCTCATCATCAAGCTGGAGGCCCTGGATCTCAACCCCACCCTGTGCAACTGGGTCCTGGACTTCCTGACTGGCTGCCCCCAGGTGGTGAAGGTAGGAAAAAACATCTCCACTTCGCTGACCCTCAACACTGGGGCCCCACAAGGGTGCGTGCTCAGCCCCCTCCTGTTCTCCCAGTTCACCCATTACTGCGTGGCCATGCACGGCTCCAACTCAATCATCAAGTTTGCAGACGAAACAACAGTATTGCACCAACACCGACGAGACGGCATACAGGGAGGTGGTGAGGGTACTCAGAGTGTGGTGTAAAGTAAACAACCTTTCACTCAATGTCAAAAAAACGAAGGAGATAATCGTGGACTTCACGAAACAGCAGAGAGAGCACCGAAGGGACAGAATTGGAGAAGGTGGAAAGTTTTAAGTTCCTTGGCGTACACATCACAGACAAACGGAAATGGTCCACCCACACAGACAGTGTGGTGAAGAAGGCACAACAGCGCCTCTTCAACCTCATGAGGCTGAAGAAATTTGGCTTGTCACCCAAAACCCTGACAAACTTTTACAACTGCACAATCGAGAGCATCCTGTCGGACTGCATCACCGCCTGGTACAGCAACTGCACCGCCCACAACCGCAAGGCTCTCCAGAAGGTGGTGAGGTCTACACAACGCATCCCCGGCGGAAAACTACCTGCCCTCCAGGACACCTACACCACCCAATGTTACAGGAAGGCCATAAAGATCATCAAGGACAACAACCACCCGAGCCACTGCCTGTTCACCCCGTTATCATCCAGAAGGCGAGGTCAGTACAGCTGCATCAAAGCTAGAACTGAGAGACTGAAAAACATCAGACTTCTAATAAGCAATCACAAACTCAGAGAGGCTACAGCCTACATTGAGACCCAATCACTGGACACTTTAATAAATGGATCACTGGTCACTTTAAATAATGCCACTTTAATAATGTTTACATATCTTACATTACTCATCTCATATGTCTATACTGTATTTTATACCATCTATTGCACCTTGCCTCTGCCACTCGGCCATCTCTCATCCATATGTACATACTCTCATTCACCCCTTTAGATTTGTGTGTATTAGGTCGTTGTTGTGGAATTGTTAGATTGCTTGTTAGATATTACTGCACTGTAGGAACTAGAAGCACAAGCATTTCACTACACTCACATTAACATCTGCTAATTATGTGTATGTGACCAATACAATTTGATTTGATTAAATTTGACACAAGCACACACAAGGTCACAAACACACAGACAGACACACACACACACGCACACACACACACACACAGTCACACAGTCACAGAACAAAGTCACACGCACAGTCTCACACAGTCTCACACACAGTCGCACACAGTCATGTACACACGCACGCACACACAGTCACACACACACACACACACACACACTCACAGTCACACAAACATCACCCAGTCACACACACCACTGGCCACAGGCAACACATCACAAACACACACACACAGTCAGGCACACAGTCACGCACAAACAAACACACACTCACAAACACAGGTACACACACACACCACTGGCCACAGGCAACACAGAACAGAAATTCTCCATTTCAAATGATGAAAAGGCTTAACCACTTGGCCCATAGTACCACCAAACCACATCCCTAAACACACAGACAGAGTCTGGAAACACAGAGTCTGGAATCACAGAGTCTGGAAACACAGATAGAGTCTGGAAACACAGAGTCTGGAAACACAGAGTCTGGAAACACAGATAGAGTCTGGAAACACAGAGTCTGGAAACACAGAGTCTGGAAACACAGATAGAGTCTAGAAACACAGATAGAGTCTGGAAACACAGATAGAGTCTGGAAACACAGGGTCTGGAAACACAGACAGAGTCTGGAAACACAGATAGAGTCTGGAAACACAGATAGAGTCTGGAAACACAGAGTCTGGAAACACAGATAGAGTCTGGAAACACAGACAGAGTCTGGAAACACAGACAGAGTCTGGAAACACAGACAGAGTCTGGAACACAGATAGAGTCTGGAAACACAGATAGAGTCTGGAAACACAGATAGAAACACAGATAGAGTCTGGAAACACAGATAGAGTCTGGAAACAGAGTCTGGAAACACAGACAGAGTCTGGAAACACAGATAGAGTCTGGAAACACAGAGTCTGGAAACACAGACAGAGTCTGGAAACACAGAGTCTGGAAACACAGATAGAGTCTGGAAACACAGATAGAGTCTGGAAACACAGAGTCTGGAAACACAGGGTCTGGAAACACAGATAGAGTCTGGAAACACAGATAGAGTCTGGAAACACAGATAGAGTCTGGAAACACAGACAGAGTCTGGAAACACAGAGTCTGGAAACACAGATAGAGTCTGGAAACACAGTTAGAGTCTGGAAACACAGATAGAGTCTGGAAACACAGATAGAGTCTGGAAACACAGATTGAGTCTGGAAACAAAGACAGAGTCTGGAAACACAGTCTGGAAACACAGAGAGAGTCTGGAAACACAGATAGATTCTGGAAACACAGAGTCTGGAAACACAGAGTCTGGAAACACAGATAGAGTCTGGAAACACAGACAGAGTCTGGAAACACAGGGTCTGGAAACACAGATAGAGTCTGGAAACACAGATAGAGTCTGGAAACACAGATAGAGTCTGGAAACACAGATAGAGTCTGGAAACACAGATTGAGTCTGGAAACAAAGACAGAGTCTGGAAACACAGTCTGGAAACACAGAGAGAGTCTGGAAACACAGATAGAGTCTGGAAACACAGAGTCTGGAAACACAGAGTCTGGAAACACAGATAGAGTCTGGAAACACAGAGTCTGGAAACACAGAGAGAGTCTGGAAACACAGATAGAGTCTGGAAACACAGAGTCTGGAAACACAGATAGAGTCTGGAAACACAGACAGAGTCTGGAAACACAGATAGAGTCTGGAAACACAGATAGAGTCTGGAAACACAGAGTCTGGAAACACAGAGAGAGTCTGGAAACACAGAGTCTGGAAACACAGATAGAGTCTGGAAACACAGACAGAGTCTGGAAACACAGAGTCTGGAAACACAGAGTCTGGAAACACAGATAGAGTCTGGAAACACAAAGTCTGGAAAACACAGATAGAGTCTGGAAACACAGACAGAGTCTGGAAACACAGAGTCTGGAAACACAGACAGAGTCTTGAAACACAGAGTCTGGAAACACAGACAGAGTCTGGAAACACATACAGAGTCTGGAAACACAGATAGAGTCTGGAAACACAGATAGAGTCTGGAAACACAGAGTCTGGAAACACAGGGTCTGGAAACACAGATAGAGTCTGGAAACACAGATAGAGTCTGGAAACACAGATAGAGTCTGGAAACACAGACAGAGTCTGGAAACACAGAGTCTGGAAACACAGATAGAGTCTGGAAACACAGTTAGAGTCTGGAAACACAGATAGAGTCTGGAAACACAGATAGAGTCTGGAAACACAGATTGAGTCTGGAAACAAAGACAGAGTCTGGAAACACAGTCTGGAAACACAGAGAGAGTCTGGAAACACAGATAGAGTCTGGAAACACAGAGTCTGGAAACACAGAGTCTGGAAACACAGATAGAGTCTGGAAACACAGAGAGAGTCTGGAAACACAGATAGAGTCTGGAAACACAGAGTCTGGAAACACAGATAGAGTCTGGAAACACAGACAGAGTCTGGAAACACAGATAGAGTCTGGAAACACAGAGAGAGTCTGGAAACACAGAGTCTGGAAACACAGATAGAGTCTGGAAACACAGATAGAGTCTGGAAACACAGAGTCTGGAAACACAGATCGAGTCTGGAAACACAGAGTCTGGAAACACAGATAGAGTCTGGAAACACAGATAGAGTCTGGAAACACAGATAGAGTCTGGAAACACAGACAGAGTCTGGAAACACAGAGTCTGGAAACACAGACAGAGTCTGGAAACACAGACAGAGTCTGGAAACACAGATAGAGTCTTGAAACACAGAGTCTGGAAACACAGACAGAGTCTGGAAACACAGACAGAGTCTGGAAACACAGACAGAGTCTGGAAACACAGAGTCTGGAAACACAGATAGAGTCTGGAAACACAGATAGAGTCTGGAAACACAGAGTCTGGAAACACAGGGTCTGGAAACACAGATAGAGTCTGGAAACACAGATAGAGTCTGGAAACACAGATAGAGTCTGGAAACACAGACAGAGTCTGGAAACACAGAGTCTGGAAACACAGATAGAGTCTGGAAACACAGTTAGAGTCTGGAAACACAGATAGAGTCTGGAAACACAGATAGAGTCTGGAAACACAGATTGAGTCTGGAAACAAAGACAGAGTCTGGAAACACAGTCTGGAAACACAGAGAGAGTCTGGAAACACAGATAGAGTCTGGAAACACAGAGTCTGGAAACACAGAGTCTGGAAACACAGATAGAGTCTGGAAACACAGAGTCTGGAAACACAGAGAGAGTCTGGAAACACAGATAGAGTCTGGAAACACAGAGTCTGGAAACACAGATAGAGTCTGGAAACACAGACAGAGTCTGGAAACACAGATAGAGTCTGGAAACACAGAGTCTGGAAACACAGAGTCTGGAAACACAGAGAGAGTCTGGAAACACAGAGTCTGGAAACACAGATAGAGTCTGGAAACACAGATAGAGTCTGGAAACACAGAGTCTGGAAACACAGATAGAGTCTGGAAACACAGACAGAGTCTGGAAACACAGAGTCTGGAAACACAGAGTCTGGAAACACAGATAGAGTCTGGAAACACAAAGTCTGGAAACACAGATAGAGTCTGGAAACACAGACAGAGTCTGGAAACACAGAGTCTGGAAACACAGACAGAGTCTTGAAACACAGAGTCTGGAAACACAGACAGAGTCTGGAAACACATACAGAGTCTGGAAACACAGATAGAGTCTGGAAACACAGATAGAGTCTGGAAACACAGAGTCTGGAAACACAGGGTCTGGAAACACAGTTAGAGTCTGGAAACACAGATAGAGTCTGGAAACACAGATAGAGTCTGGAAACACAGATTGAGTCTGGAAACAAAGACAGAGTCTGGAAACACAGTCTGGAAACACAGAGAGAGTCTGGAAACACAGATAGAGTCTGGAAACACAGAGTCTGGAAACACAGAGTCTGGAAACACAGAGAGAGTCTGGAAACACAGATAGAGTCTGGAAACACAGAGTCTGGAAACACAGACAGAGTCTGGAAACACAGATAGAGTCTGGAAACACAGAGAGAGTCTGGAAACACAGAGTCTGGAAACACAGATAGAGTCTGGAAACACAGATAGAGTCTGGAAACACAGAGTCTGGAAACACAGATCGAGTCTGGAAACACAGAGTCTGGAAACACAGAGTCTGGAAACACAGATAGAGTCTGGAAACACAGAGTCTGGAAACACAGATAGAGTCTGGAAACACAGACAGAGTCTGGAAACACAGAGTCTGGAAACACAGACAGAGTCTGGAAACACAGACAGAGTCTGGAAACACAGATAGAGTCTTGAAACACAGAGTCTGGAAACACAGACAGAGTCTGGAAACACATACAGAGTCTGGAAACACAGACAGAGTCTGGAAACACAGACAGAGTCTGGAAACACAGAGTCTGGAAACACAGACAGAGTCTGGAAACACAGATAGAGTCTGGAAACACAGAGTCTGGAAACACAGACAGAGTCTGGAAACACATACAGAGTCTGGAAACACAGACAAGAGTCTGAAAACACAGACAAGAGTCTGGAAACACAGACAGATAAAACTGTCTCTGACTTTCCATTGAATTCATAGTAGTGTTATCAGGAGAGATTTCAGTTAGAAATCACATTACACAGAGCTAATTTGTTCAGTTTTTTTTTCTTCAAATTAATGATAAATATGAAAGAACATGTTCCTGCTCAAATCACCGTTTAACTTAATTAGATATTTAATGAGGTAACGCTGTGATGAGGTAAAGTTCACAAACACATATATTTACAAAGACACACACACACACACACACACACAGGAAAAAAAGGCTAAAACACCAACGAACAAGAGACTGTGTAGCCTAGCAACAGCACAAAGCCTGGCTTCATGGCCAAGAAAGAGGGCTGGTCGCTGAGGGAATGTTTGGCCAAGCCTACATTTAAATTGAGGAGAGAGAGGGCTGATCTCTGGGGTTAAGTTTGGCCAAGCATACATTTAAATTGATGAGAGAGGGCTGATCTCTGGAAGTAAGTTTGGCCAAGCCTACATGTAAATTGAAGAGAGAGGGCTGATCGCATGGGAAAAGTTTGTTCATAAAATCTACCCCCTGCCAGGGTGATACACACACAATTCGACACGTGAAACATCAGAAACTCACAAAACCACAGAGACACACAAATACACATGCACACACACACACACACACTAATTTAACATTCATAGACCCCCTTCCAAAACTCCCTCTTCCAAACTCTCTCCATAAATTTGCAACAGCCCATCGATCATGCTGCTAAACAGAACTATTTGGCTGGCTTTTGTCTCAGCACCTGCTCTAGTCTGGCAGGGTCCAGTGGGGACGAGGAAGGGGAGAGGATACATTTTCAATTGTCTATTTATTTCACTGTTTTTAGGCACCGTGATGCTGTACGGTGGCAACCAGACAGCTCCAGCGAGCTAAGACACGCCAGACCAGC
>NC_034190.2:3441663-3449163 GCF_002021735.2 Oncorhynchus kisutch | reverse complement strand
TATAAAACATTCCCAACTGAGTCATCCAGAATTCACACTGAGTTTACACCTACTCAGCAGACATACAGGTGGGTGTGTGTGTGTGTGTGTGTGTGTGTGTGTGTGTGTGTGTGTGTGTGTGCGCGCGTGCATCAATGTTGCATTAAGGGATTACCAGTCGTGACATAACAGTAACACCAGATCAATACCCTAAGGCGACCCTTTTGACCTCTAGATTTACCTTGACCCTCGACCCCACTGGAGGAAGAAAAAACACCAACAGCGCTGGGTGATTTTAAAAAGTCATCGTCAATCAATCGATAATATAGTCATAATAATCTATATATATATATATACTATATAGTCATAATAATCTATATATATATATACTATATAGTCATAATAATCTTAGTAAATTAAAGATTTATATATATTTTGTGCTATCTGTAGAAACTATGAGAGTAGAAAGGTTCAGAACATTTGTGAAAGTTATGGTAAATAGAAATCGAAACTGGATGGTGTTCAGGCCTGTGTAGCTCAGTTTTTAGAACACCGTGCTTGAGGCGGCAGTGTAGCCTAGTGGTTAGAGCGTTGGACTAGTAATTGGAACGTTGCAAGTTCAAACCCCCTGAGCTGACAAGGTACAAATCTGTCATTCTGCCCCTGAACAAGGCAGTTAACCCACTGTTCCTAGGCCATCATTGAAAATAAGAATTTGTTCTTAACTGACTTACCTGGTTAAATAAAGGTAAAATAAATCAAATTTAAAAAAGCGGTTGTGGGTTCAATTCCCACGTTGCAGTCGGTACCTGTCAGTGGCTCTGGATAAGAGCGTCTGTTAACTGTAAACAGATGAGAGGTGAAGGACCAAAACATATAACTCATGTATATATGTTGAGAACTTCTGTGAAACAGCACAGTTACAAAATATATAGTACCAGTCCAAAGTTTGGACACGCCTACTCATTCAAGGCTTTTTTTCTTTGTTTTTACTATTTTCTACATTGTAGAAGACATCAGAACGATCAAATAACACATATGGAATCACATAGTAACCACAAAAAGTGTTCAAATCAAAATAAATATATTTGAGATTCTTCAAAGTAGCCACCCTTTGCCTTGATGAAAGCTTTGCACACTCTTGGCATTCTCTCAACCAGCTTCATGAGGGAGTCACCTGGCATGCATTTCAATTAACAGGTGTACCTCGTTAACAGTTAATTCGTGGAATTTCTTTCCTTCTTAATGCGTTTGAGCCAATCAGTTGTGTTGTGACAAGGTACGGGTGGTATACAGAATATAGCCCTATTTGGTAAAAGACCAAGTCTATAAAATGGGCAGCTCAAATAAGCAAAGAGAAGCAACAGTCCATCATTACTTTAAGACATGAGGGTCAGTCAATCCGGAAAATTTCAAGAACTTTGAAAGTTTCTTCAAGTGCAGTCGCAAAAACCATCAAGCGCTATGATGAAACTGGCTCTCATGAGGACCGCCACAGGAAAGGAAGACCCAGAGTTACCTCTGCTGCAGAGGGTAAGTTCATTAGAGTTACCAGACTCAGAAATTGCAGCCCAAATAAATGCTTCACAGAGTTCATGAAACTCCCAAGTGGCACATTGGTCTAAGGCACTGCATCTTAGTGCAAGGGGCATCATTACAATCCCTGGTTCGTATCCAGGCTGCATCACATCCAGTAGTGATTGGTAGTCCCATAGGGCAGGTGCACAATTGGTCCAGTGTTTGGCTGGTGTAGGCCGTCATTGAAAATAAGAATTTGCTCTTAACTGACTTGCTTGGTTAAATATATATACACTGCTCAAAAAAATAAAGGGACCACTAAAATAACACATCCCTAGATCTGAATGAATGAAATATTCTTATTTAAAAAAATATCTTTACATAGTTGAATGAGCTGACAACAAGATCACACAAAATTATCAATGGAAATCAAATTTATTAACCCATGGAGGTCTGGATTAGTGTGGAAAACCACACTACAGGCTTATCCAACTTTGATGTAATGTCCTTAAAACAAGTCAAAATGAGGCTCAGGAGGGTGTGTGGCCTCCACGTGCCTGTTTGACCTCCCTACAATGCCTGGGCATGCTCCTGATGAGGTGGCGGATGGTCTCCTGAGGGATCTCCTCCCAGACCTGGACTAAAGCATCCGCCAACTCCTGGACAGTCTGTGGTGCAACGTGGCGTTGATGGATGGAGCGAGACATGATGTCCCAGATGTGCTCATTTGGATTCAGGACTGGGGAACGGGCAGGCCAGTCCATAGCATCAGAGCCTTCCTCTTGCAGGAACTGCTGACCCACTCCAGCCACATGAGGTCTAGCATTGTCTTGCATTAGGAGGAACCCAGGGCCAACCGCACCAGCATATGGTCTCACAAGGGGTCTGAGGATCTCATCTTGGTACCTAATGGCAGTCAGGCTACCTCTGGCGAGCACATGGAGGGCTGTGCGGCCCCCCAAAGAAATGCCACCCCACACCATGACTGACCCACCGCCAAACCGGTCATGCTGGAGAATGTTGCAGGTAGCACAACGTTCTCCACGGCATCTCCAGACTCTGTCACGTCTGCTGGAGGTCATTTTGCAGGGCTCTGGCAGTGCTACTCCTGCTCCTCCTTGCACAAAGGCGGAGGTAGCGGTCCTGCTGCTGGGTTGTTGCCCTCCTACGGCCTCCTCCACGTCTCCTGATGTACTGGCCTGTCTCCTGGTAGCGCCTCCATGCTCTGGACACTACGCTGACAGACACAGTAAATCTTCTTGCCACAGCTCGCATTGATGTGCCATCCTGGATGAGCTGCACTACCTGAGCCACTTGTGTGGGTTGTAGACTCCGTCTCATGCTACCACTAGAGTGAAAGCACCGCCAGCATTCAAAAGTGACCAAAACATCAGCCAGGAAGCATAGGAACTGAGAGGTGGTCTGTGGTCACCACCTGCAGAACCACTCCTTTATTGGGGGTGTCTTGCTAAATGCCTATAATTTCCACCTGTTGTCTATTCCATTTGCACAACAGCATGTGAAATGTATTGTCAATCAGTGTTGTCCTAAGTGGACAGTTTGATTTCACAGAAGTGTGATTGACTTGGAGTTACATTGTGTTGTTTAAGTGTTCCATAAATTTTTTTGAGCAGTGTATATTTTTAAAACAGACACATCTCAACTGTTCAGAGGAGACTGAGTGAATCAGGCCTTTATGGTTGAATTGCTGCAAAGAAACAACAACTAAAAGACACCAAAAAGAAGAATAGACTTGGGCCAAGAAACACGAGTGATGGATATTAGACCGGTGGAAATCTGGTCTGATGAGTCCAAATTCGAGATTTTTGGTGCCAACCGCCTTGTCTTTGTGAGACGCGGATCTAATTAGATTAGCTAACCCACTCCCTGTACTCCATGTCATGTGCCAAAGAGTTTGGCCTTTCTGCTATCTTTACATTGGAACATTAATTAATTAATGAGTTTGAGGAGAACAGAGGAGTTGATCATGATTGGATCTCAAAGCTATCCTTGATCATGATTGGATCACCCTCACTCAAATCCTCCAATCACAACAATTGTGAAAATATTGGACCTTAATATAAAAAATAAAAATAAATATCCATTTTGTTAGTCCAGACGAAACAAGTCTGTCAAAAGTTGCAAGCGCATGTCAAAATTCTCTTTACATACTGCATTCCCAACCCCAAAACGTCTGAGATACACTGCATTCCCAACCCCGAAACGTCTGAGATACACTGCATTCCCAACCCCGAAACGTCTGAGATACACTGCATTCCCAACCCCGAAACGTCTGAGATACACTGCATTCCCAACCCCCTGAAACGTCTGAGATACACTACATTCCCAACCCCGAAACGTCTGAGATACACTACATTCCCAACCCCGAAACGTCTGAGATACACTGCATTCCCAACCCCAAAACGTCTGAGATATACTGCATTCCCAACCCCCTGAAACGTCTGAGATACACTACATTCCCAACCCCGAAACGTCTGAGATACACTGCATTCCCAACCCCAAAACGTCTGAGATACACTGCATTCCCAACCCCGAAACGTCTGAGATACACTGCATTCCCAACCCCAAAACGTCTGAGATACACTGCATTCCCAACCCCGAAACGTCTGAGATACACTGCATTCCCAACCCCAAAACGTCTGAGATACACTGCATTCCCAACCCCGAAACGTCTGAGATACACTGCATTCCCAACCCCAAAACGTCTGAGATATACTGCATTCCCAACCCCGAAACGTCTGAGATACACTGCATTCCCAACCCCGAAACGTCTGAGATACACTGCATTCCCAACCCCGAAACGTCTGAGATACACTGCATTCCCAACCCCAAAACGTCTGAGTTACACTGCATTCCCAACCCCGAAACGTCTGAGATACAACAACCTAAGAATGGTGCTTGAGACAATAGAAACTGTTTTACCAATTGACCAAATGTTCTATTTTGTTAGCTGTTGTTGTTAGTTGTTGTTGTTGTTGTTGTTGTTGTTATTGTTGTTGTTAGTTGTTGTTGTTGTTGTTGTTAGTTGTTAGTTGTTATTGTTGTTGTTAGTTGTTGTTGTTGTTGTTAGTTGTTGTTAGTTGTGGTTGTTATTGTTGTTGTTGTTGTTAGTTGTTGTTGTTGTTGTTGTTGTTAGGTGTTGTTGTTGTTAGTTGTTGATAGTTGTTGTTGTTGTTAGTTGTTAGTTGTTGTTGTTAGTTGTTGTTGTTGTTAGTTGTTGTTGTTGTTGCGCTGATCGTACCTTTATTTGCACGTCATGGGTTCCGTTATTGTTTATTATGACACGTAAATAAAGCCTCTGGACGTCAGAACAGCGAGCAATAACCTGCATTTTGATGAACATTTCTACTTGTGTGAGTCGGCGGTGAAGGACACGCCGCTCATCCCGGACCGTGGCCCTCATCGACGACACTCGAAAAAGGAAGAGGCGGTGTTTTAGAGGCCGGCGCACTGCGTACGTGACGAGACTACGTCGGCGAATGGAAAAACAGCGTCTACCCTCCGTTCTGTCGGGCGGACTTGCAATCACTGGAGAATAAACTGGACGAGCTCCGTTCAAGACTACAGTATCAACGCGATCTGAAGGACTGAAATACGTTTCTCCGATTTGTGGCCGAACAAGAACATGGTTCAAATATATATATATATATCAAGCTGTTTTTCATTACATAGGACAGAATGACAGCGTCTCGTGAACTCAAGGGGGGGGGGTGTCTCTGTTAACAGCAGCTGGTGTGTGTCTCTCTGTTAACAGCAGCTGGTGTGTGTCTCTCTGTTAACAGCAGCTGGTGTGTGTCTCTGTTAACAGCAGCTGGTGTGTGTCTCTGTTAACAGCAGCTGGTGTGTGTCTCTGTTAACAGCAGCTGGTGTGTGTCTCTGTTAACAGCAGCTGGTGTGTGTCTCTGTTAACAGCAGCTGGTGTGTGTCTCTGTTAACAGCAGCTGGTGTGTCTCTCTGTTAACAGCAGCTGGTGTGTGTCTCTCTGTTAACAGCAGCTGGTGTGTGTCTCTGTTAACAGCAGCTGGTGTGTGTCTCTGTTAACAGCAGCTGGTGTGTCTCTCTGTTAACAGCAGCTGGTGTGTATCTCTATGTTAACAGCAGGTGGTGTGTCTCTCTGTTAACAGCAGCTGGTGTGTCTCTCTCTGTTAACAGCAGCTGGTGTTTGTCTCTGTTAACAGCAGCTGGTGTGTCTCTCTGTTAACAGCAGCTGGTGTGTGTCTCTGTTAACAGCAGCTGGTGTGTCTCTCTGTTAATAACAGCAGCTGGTGTGTGTCTCTCTGTTAACAGCAGCTGGTGTGTGTCTCTCTGTTAACAGCAGCTGGTGTCTGTCTCTGTTAACAGCAGCTGGTGTGTGTCTCTCTGTTAACAGCAGCTGGTGTGTGTCTCTGTTAACAGCAGCTGGTGTGTGTCTCTCTGTTAACAGCAGCTGGTGTGTGTCTCTGTTAACAGCAGCTGGTGTGTCTCTCTGTTAACAGCAGCTGGTGTGTGTCTCTGTTAACAGCAGCTGGTGTGTGTCTCTGTTAACAGCAGCTGGTGTGTGTCTCTGTTAACAGCAGCTGGTGTGTGTCTCTCTGTTAACAGCAGCTGGTGTGTGTCTCTCTGTTAACAGCAGCTGGTGTGTGTCTCTGTTAACAGCAGCTGGTGTGTCTCTCTGTTAACAGCAGCTGGTGTGTGTCTCTGTTAACAGCAGCTGGTGTGTGTCTCTGTTAACAGCAGCTGGTGTGTGTCTCTGTTAACAGAAGCTGGTGTGTGTCTCTCTGTTAACAGCAGCTGGTGTATCTCTCTGTTAACAGCAGCTGGTGTGTGTCTCTGTTAACAGCAGCTGGTGTGTCTCTCTCTAACATTAACGAAGTCTCAAGGTTCTGCTCGCCTCAGTTAGAATACCTCACGATAAGCTGTACACAATACTACTCTATCTACGAAGAGAGATTTCAAATGTCTTTTTTTTGGTAGCTGTCTTTTACCGCTACAAATCGATGCTGGAACTAAGACCACAAACAACAAAATGGCGGCACTCCTAGTGGCCAGGGATTTTCATGAAGGGAATATAAAATCCGTACTACCAAATTTCAACCAGCATGTCACCTGTGGAACTAGAGGCAAAACAACACTACATCACATCTACTATACACACAGAGGTGGATACAAAACACTACATCACATCTACTCTACACACAGAGGTGGATACAAAACACTACATCACATCTACTCTACACACAGAGGTGGATACAAAACACTAAATCACATCTACTATACACACAGAGGTGGATACAAAACACTACATCACATCTACTATACACACAGAGGTGGATACAAAACACTACATCACATCTACTATACACACAGAGGTGGATACAAAACACTACATCACATCTACTCTACACACAGAGTGTGTAGGAGGAGAATGAAAAGGATTTGGCATGGGCCCACAGATCCTTACATAGTTCTACAGTTGCACCACTGAGAGCATCTTGACTGGCTGCGTCACCGCCTGGTATGACAACTGCTTGGCATCTGACCGTAAGGTGCTACAGAGGGTAGTGGGTACCGACCAGTACAGCACAAGGGGCCAAGCTCCCTGCCATCCAGGACCTCTATAGCAGGCGGTGTCAGAGGAAGGCCCAGTACATCACTGGGGCCAAGCTCCCTGCCATCCAGGACCTCTATACCAGGCGGTGTCAGAGGAAGGCCCAGTACAGCACAAGGGGCCAAGCTCCCTTCCATCCAGGACCTCTATACCAGGCGGTGTCAGAGGAAGGCCTAGTACATCACTGGGGCCAAGCTCCCTTCCATCCAGGACCTCTATACCAGGCGGTGTCAGAGGAAGGCCCAGTACATCACTGGGGCCAAGCTCCCTGCCATCCAGGACCTCTATACCAGGCGGTGTCAGAGGAAGGCCCAGTACATCACTGGGGCCAAGCTCCCTGCGATCCAGGACCTCTATACCAGGCGGTGTCAGAGGAAGGCCCAGTACATCACTGG
>NC_034190.2:3406663-3439163 GCF_002021735.2 Oncorhynchus kisutch | reverse complement strand
CTGTAAGTGGTATGCAAATCATTCTGTCTCCACTGTGTCCAAGACGAGCCTTCCCTTCCCTACCCTGACCTGAACCATCCTCTAACTCTTCACCATCCAATGTCCAACAAGTATAACTGACCATGTTGTCTACTTATACCATTCTCAGCAACTATAAATGACTAGATTAGATATGAAACAACATTGTTTACATTGACGTGTTTCAGTCCTGATTCATCACATTTTAGATGGATGGCCTTTGCACAACAGTTGCCAGTGTTAGTATGATAGTGATAATTGGGTAACGATGGCAGAACATATCATATTCAGTTGAAAATATTCATAATGGAAAAAAAGAAGAAGAAGAAGAAGAAGAACATATCTCTTACCGGTTATAACCTGTTGAATGGCTTGGGTGAATGCAGGCTGCTTGGTAGTGGTGATCTCAGGCCACTGGTCAACATCATCACTAACAACGGTAATGTCCTGAGGTTCCTCCTCAGGTTCAGACTCCATCTTCTTGGGTCCCTTGGCCACTCTTTTACCATCCTGTCTGCCCAGCTCCCGGTCACCTTCCTGGGCCTTGAACAAGGCGCTGTAGGGTAGGTCCTGGAGAAGTAGCTCCACATTGATGGTCGGAGCCCGGCACGGGGTATTGGCAGGCTGCTGCAAGCCCAGTGGAGGTGCTTTCCCCTGGGGCTGGAGGGCTGGGAAGTCAGCCATCAGGTCATAAAGCTCCTGCTGGGTTGTTGATGGAGCTCGGGCCTGGGTTGGGTCCGTAATCCTGGTGGCTGGGACCTTGGCTGGAGCAGGGGTTGCGGCTGGGACAGTAATCCTCATTGCTGGGACCTTTGCTGGGGCTGGAGTTGAAGAACGGGCTGAGGCTGTGACCTGGATTGCTGGGACCTTGGCTGGAGCTGGGACTGGGGCAGGAGTTGGGGCTTGAGCTGGTGCTGAGGCCTTGATACAGGCAGCCACTTTGCCCAGAAGGTTGAAGGGGCCAGGGATGGGGATGAGAGGTGTGGGGAGGTTGGCAGGCGGGGAGCCCTGCCACAGCCTGTCACCTTGCCATGGAGACGCGGCACTCGGCAGAGGGGGGAAGTCGTCTTCGCTGGGGGCCAGGTTGGGGGTCAGGTCGTGGAGCAAGGGTGAGAGATCGGGGAGCAGGTCGGGAACTAAAGGGGAGAGGTTAGCACCGAGGTCGGGGTTCAGCAGGAAGGGGTTAGGTATGTCTAGAGGTTCCACCATGATGGAACTGTCCTCCCCTCTATCCTCCTGCCCTGGGATCAGGAGGCCCCTAAGGAACTTCTCAATGTCCCTCCTTTGCTCCTCCTCTGGGATAACCTAGTATTGGAAAAATAGAACAACATGGTCATCTAAGACAAATGTTTTTTATATATATATATATATATATATATATACTGCTCAAAAAAATAAAGGGAACACTTAAACAACACCATGTAACTCCAAGTCAATCACACTTCTGTGAAATCAAACTGTCCTCTTAGGAAGCAACACTGATTGACAATACATTTCACATGCTGTTGTGCAAATGGAATAGACAACAGGTGGAAATTATAGGCAATTAGCAAGACACCCCCAATAAAGGAGTGGATCTGCAGGTGGGGACCACAGACCACTTCTCAGTTCCTATGCTTCCTGGCTGATGTTTTGGTCACTTTTGAATGCTGGTGGTGCTTTCACTCTAGTGGTAGCATGAGATGGAGTCTACAACCCACACAAGTGGCTCAGGTAGTGCAGCTCATCCAAGATGGCACATCAATGAAAGCTGTGGCAAGAAGGTTTGCTGTGTCTGTCAGCGTAGTGTCCAGAGCATGGAGGCGCTACCAGGAGACAGGCCAGTACATCAGGAGATGTGGAGGAGGCCGTAGGAGGGCAACAACCCAGCAGCAGGACCGCTACCCTCCGCCTTTGTGCAAGGAGGAGCAGGAGGAGCACTGCCAGAGCCCTGCAAAATGACCTCCAGCAGGCAACAAATGTGCATGTGTCTGCTCAAACGGTCAGAAACCGACTCCATGAGGGTGGTATGAGGGCCCGACGTCCACAGGTGGGGGTTGTGCTTACAGCACACCGTGCAGGACGTTTTTCATTTGCCAGAGAACACCAAGATTGGCAATATTCGCCACTGGCGCCCTGTGCTCTTCACAGATGAAAGCAGGTTCACACTGAGCACATGTGACAGACGTGACAGTCTCATCAGGATCATACCCAGGCATTGTAGGGAGGTCATACAGGCACGTGGAGGCCACACACACTACTGAGGCTCATTTTGACTTGTTTTAAGGACATTACATCAAAGTTGGATCAGCCTGTAGTGTGGTTTTCCACTTTAATTTTGAGTGTGACTCCAAATCCAGACCTCCATGGGTTGATAAATTTGATTTCCATTGATAATTTCTGTGTGATTTTGTTGTCAGCACATTCAACTATGTAAAGAAAAAAGTATTTCATAAGAATATTTAATTCATTCAGATCTAGGATGTGTTATTTTAGTGTTCCCTTTATTTTTTGAGCAATATATATATATATATATATACATTAATAGAAACATATTGGGGTAGTTTACCCTTTCAGATTGTCCATTTAGATGGTTAGTTATAACACATTATCGCTGGGGTGGTCAAATTCTAACCTTTTCTTCCTCCTTCTTCTCCACCTGTGTCTCCCATATGGGGTCATCGCCATGGGAACAGTCATCACACACCGGACATCGTCAGGGCGCTGAGAGGAGTCGGAGAGGCCACGTCGTTCTTTCTCTGTCTGTGACGTCAAAGTCTGGAACTCCCTCTCCACCATCAGAGAGATCTCATCCAGCCTATTCAGAGAGAGAGAGGGGGAGCAGGAGAGGGAGAGGGAGAGAGAGAGAGAGAGAGAGAGAGGGGGAGAGGGAGAGAAAGAGAGACAGAGAGAGAGAGACAGAGAGAAAGAGAGAGAGAGAGAGAGAGAGAGAGAGAGAGAGAGAGAGAGAGAGAGAGAGAGAGAGAGAGAGAGAGAGAGAGGGGGGAGCAGGAGAGGGAGAGGGAGAGAGACAGAGAGAGAGAGAGACAGAGAGAGAGAGAGAGAGAGGGGGGGGGCAGGAGAGGGAGAGGAAGAGAGAGAGAGAGAGAGAGAGAGAGAGAGCGAGAGAGAGAGAGAGAGAGAGAGAGAGAGAGAGAGAGAGAGAGAGAGAGAGAGAGAGAGAGAGAGAGAGAGAGAGAGAGAGAGAGAGAGAGAGAGATAGAGAGAGAGAGAGAGAGAGAGAGAGAGGGGGGGAGCATGAGAGAGAGAGGGGGGGGGGGAGCATGAGAGAGAGAGAGAGAGAGAGAGAGAGAGAGAGAGAGAGAGAGAGAGAGAGAGAGAGAGAGAGGGGGGGGGGGGGATAGCGGGAGGGGAAGAGAGAGAGAGAGAAGGAGGGAGGAAGCGAGAGAGAGAGAAAGCAAGAGAGAGAGAGAAAGAGGAGAGAGAGAGAAGAGAGAGAGAGGAGGTTTGAGATGGTTCAATACTGGCCTTTCATGGATCATGAATTCTGTATGATATGTCATGATGATGATGATGTTGATGGTGACGCTGATGATGTGGATATTGTGGATGATGATGATGACGATCATTATGATGAGTCATGGCTAAAATCATTCATTAAACACCTTTACATCCATGATCTATCAACATCATCTATTCAGTCATGCTATGCTATTTGCGTGCCATTGGAGCAGCTCATCCCACCCATGGTCACATAGACCAGTAGCTACACAGACAGACTCCTCCAAAACAACACAGAATCACCTATTCAGCGCTGCCAAGTCAACAAACAGCAGCCGCTAGCTAAACCAAACATGGGTAAACGATGGACATATCTCTTCTGCCTCTGCATCTCTCCATGAATCCCCTCGTTCCCTCCTTCGCACGGCAAGCCGCGGGACAGCCGCTGGTCTTCAGGTATTCATTTTGTATGCACCGAGCCCCGATGCAGAACAGACGGTGCACCAGGGGCCCGGGCCCCTCACCTCGGCCCGTTGGATCCTGAACAGATGGCTGAGCATTAGCGTGAAGGGATGTGAGGCCAGTGACCGGAAAAGGAGGCCATCTCCTCCAGAGTGAGAAGGGAGAAAACTGAAAACTTAACTGTTATTGGCAGAGATAGAGAGAGAACTCTTTTATTGGTCTATTAACTAATTTACCACCTGGTGATGTCACCAGGCAGGCCAAAGCTCCATCCCACTAAAACAGGCTGAAATTTCAGGTCGTCTTTTTAACTAAACAGCTCTGAGCTACACTAAAACGGCATATCATCATTTTCACGACTTCACAGTACTATTACAACCCTCATAGTGTGGAGATATGCTGTATATAATGTACATATAGACAAATCAAGTGTTTGACAGCCCTGGACCATTCAGTCACTGGCCATCCCTCAGAGCCTGGTTCCTCTCTAGGTTTCTTCCTAGGTTCTGGCCTTTCTAGATGAGTTTTTCCTAGCCACCGTGCTTCTACACCTGCATTGCTTGCTGTTTGGGGTTTTTAGGCTGGGGTTTCTGTACAGCACTTTGAGATATCAGCTGATGTAAGTTAGAAAGGCTCTATAAATACATACTCCTTTACATTCACATTATTAAGTTGTGTTTGTGAATTCAACTCTGACTATCTACTCTGATTTCAGAGTACTCTCAAAATAACATACTTAAAATGTTGACAGCAGCACAGTTATAGTCACTAATAGATAACATGAAAACATTCTAACCGGCTCTGCTAGTTTGAGTAAAATGGTCAGAGTGAGGTGTTCTCTCATTTTGTGTCTGGAAGTAGCTAACAAGATAGCCAACTTTAGCCAGTTAGTTTGAGTCTTTGACAATTAATGTGAGGTCAGAACACTTGGATAAAACCTACTCATCCGCCAGAGCGTCCAGTGTGCGCTCTGAAAACGCTCCGTGAGCGAAACGCTCTGAATTAATGAACCGATAATCTAACTATGCACTCTGAAACACTAGAGGCGATTTAGAAACACATCCGTTGATAATAGAATACAGCTAAATGTAGTATCACTCACGACACATGGAGTTGGGCGATTCTAATAGGCCTATCCTGAAAATGTATAGGAAGATATCGGCACAGTCGACTACAATTCTTGCTTGATGATTTTCAGAGTTAACTCTATAGTATTAAATCATAATCTGACGGTGAAGTGAGAGGTTACCTTGGATCTGTGATTTTGATAAGCATAGGTTTCCTCCGTGTAACAGGACACTTATTGTCTCGGACTTCGCAGTGGATGTTTTGAGGTCTCACAGGGTCCTCTTCTGCGCGCCCGTCCGGAGCCGGTGGGATGTCCTGATCCGGTGGGTGTTCGTTAGCTGGGGCCATGCTGTCCTTCTCCATGTGTGACCATATTCCAAATCCAGCTTTCTTCGAGTCTCTCCATATTTTGGCACAGACTCGGTCAAAGTCATCCTCCGGTACACCTGGATGGATCCAAAGGGAGCGAGGAAACGGTCCCACGGTGCTCCAAGACCGCTTCAAAGCGGTCCGGCGCGGCCTGAAAGGATCATCCGGTATCATTTGCCTTGATGTTTGGGCAATCAAATGATTATTTTCCGACAAGCATCCTGTCAGATCCATAGGATTAATGATGGACGTTTTGGTTGGAATGTTTGGCGTTTGAATTTGAATGGCAATGAAAAATAACAAAAGCATAACTGCAACCATGGTGACATGATTGTTGCTTCTAAAGAACGTTACCTGCGCTTTTTAGTTGGCAAAGACATTCGGAGATTGGAATTTCAATAACAAAACAAATTCAAGGCCGACTGAAAATATAAAAGAATATTATTCAAAGTAATATTGACAGTCATAATTTGGGGATGGTGTTTATCTTAGTATGACATGTTTGGACCACGCAACCTCAATCAGATAATGTGCTGCTTTTGTAATTGGCGTCTTCAGAGTATTAAGCATAAATATCACGTGTTTCAACAAAATAGCCTATATAAACAACTTATGAAAACATGTAAAAAAAAATAAAAAAAATAACGGTTTTGTTTGTTTTCTTGCTTTGAATAGCTGATACTTCAAAGCCAACCTCGACAGTATTCTGTGGATTATGTCTTCCGTTGTTGATCTGTGTCAACACAAGACCATATTTGCATTCCCTGCTGTGGTAGAGAAAGTATATATTCTAACGTTACTCCCTTTACAACCAAGAAACACGAGTAAATGAGCTAACAGGACATATCGGCCTACAGGAAAAATGTTCCGCAACTCTTGAATGGGGAAGGAATTAATTAATATAATGTCCAAGGTTTCTCTGAACAGAGTGGGATAAATTATAATTTTTCTAGCCTATTATCACGTTCATATTATCAATGAGGTTAAAAAGTTGTGTGACCATTTTTTCAATGCTGAATTGATTGTCATTGAGAAAAACAGAATGTGCACGCTGGTGTATTTCTTTCACAAACATATTTCTGAATTTAACAGTCATCCGAGATGATTTCGTTACTCAACAATATCTGTAATCTGATTACATTATTTTGGCTGGTAACGTAACAGATTACATTCACCTATTTTTATAATCGGATTACATGTGATCAATAGGGCCTAACCACACACCTTGTCCATATCCGTGCGCCTACTGTGGTTTTTCAATAGGGCCTAACCACACACCTTGTCCGTATCCATGCGCCTACTGTAGCCTTTTCAATAGGGCCTAACCACACACCTTGTCCGTATCCATGCGCCTACTGTGGTTTTTCAATAGGGCCTAACCACACACCTTGTCCGTATCCATGCGCCTACTGTAGCCTTTTCAATAGGGCCTAACCACACACCTTGTCCGTATCCATGCGCCTACTGTGGTTTTTCAATAGGGCCTAACCACACACCTTGTCCGTATCCATGCGCCTACTGTGGCCTTTTTCAATAGGGCCTAACCACACACCTTGTCCGTATCCATGCGCCTACTGTGGTTTTTCAATAGGGCCTAACCACACACCTTGTCCGTATCCATGCACCTACTGTGGCCTTTTTCAATAGGGCCTAACCACACACCTTGTCCGTATCCATGCACCTACTGTGGCCTTTTTCAATAGGGCCTAACCACACACCTTGTCCGTATCCATGCGCCTAATGTGGCCTTTTTCAATAGGGCCTAACCACACACCTTGTCCGTATCCATGCACCTACTGTGGCCTTTTTCAATAGGGCCTAACCACACACCTTGTCCGTATCCATGCGCCTAATGTGGCCTTTTTCAATAGGGCCTAACCACACACCTTGTCCGTATCCATGCGCCTACTGTGGCCTTTTTCAATAGGGCCTAACCACACACCTTGTCCGTATCCATGCGCCTACTGTGGTTTTTCAATAGGGCCTACATTGTCCGTACAACCACCCGCATATCTGTAGCCTACTATGCTGTTATTACTCTCAATCCCAATGCTATTATAGTATAGCATTTAATCCCGATATAGGCCTCGGCCTCATTCTATAGCTTTGAGTAGTTCTAGCTCCACGTGTCAAAAGATTCAGTGGGAAGTGGAAGGGGACATGCTGTCACGAATGTGTAATTCATTTTAATGATGATGGCCTGTTTATTATTTAGTGGTTGTTTTTAGTACATGTTTTTATTCTGGGTTGAAGGCCAGACTACATTGCATTATATACTCAACTAGTTTCTTCACAAAACGCATTAGGGAAAACAAATTACCGGTTATATGTAGAGATGGAATTGACATTCACATTTATTGGTGATGGTTTCAGATTCTTAGGCATCAATTTCACATTTAGTGAGTAGGAACTGAACCTCTAACGTTTAACAGCCAGCCAGGGAAATGATAGACCTACATCCATGACAGTATCCCAGCTGTATAGGTTTATATATCAATTCATTATTTATCAGAGGATGTTATGTATTACTTACAGGTGCAAGAGCTGTGTGGGGAGATATAGTGTGTAAATATAGCCTTTGAGGTGTGAAAGGGGGTTGTGGATTAGTCTGATTACCAGTAAATTTAACTATTATTCCACTCCTTGCCATTGGCCTTTCGGGTAATCTTCAAATATTAACATGACGTCATCAACGATCTCCAGGATATCAGAGAATTTAATCCGGATTCGATAACCCTCACAGCTATCCTCCAATCACTACGTTTATGCAAATGAGACATATTCGAAAACGTTTTAAACCCTTTCATGAAGTGTATTGTAAACATTCCAGCATTGGGTATTCTCACATAATACATTTGATTGTAACGTAAACAGTGTGCGCAGGGAGAATATAGGATTCCTGTATATATATCGATTTTTTTTTTTACCACCAGGCAATACGATCACATCACACCAGAG
Source organism: Oncorhynchus kisutch (assembly GCF_002021735.2). Taxonomy (NCBI): domain Eukaryota; kingdom Metazoa; phylum Chordata; class Actinopteri; order Salmoniformes; family Salmonidae; genus Oncorhynchus; species Oncorhynchus kisutch. Next base: position 3,430,847 of record NC_034190.2, on the reverse strand, counting down.
AAACTCTGGCGATTTAAAGTTCACCGCCACCTCTTTATGAACGCTGCAACCTGTGTTATAACCAGCAAGCACAAGCAAGGTGTTTCTTTCCGAATATATTCATCATAGTTTTATTAATAAGAGACCAAACTATATCGCTACTTCTGGGAGACTCACAGGACTAGGCAACTGTTTCAATGGTTATAAGAGGTATAGAGAGAAGATGGAAGAGAGAGAGAAGCCAGTGGAGATGCCAGCGGAGATAACATGGATTTCGCAAGAAGGGTACAGTAATGACATGTGTAAATTAGACGTTACTTCATAGTCTGGGCTATTAATTAACAATTCTTATGCTAGCCTATTATAGTTGAATTAGGCAACCACCACCTGTGCTAGCAAGAGACAAAACACATGTTTTTGTCTGAGGCGCCACAGAACAAACTGCTTGCTAATCCTTTAACGCTTATCAAGTGTAATTACGCTGTCCGGCAGCTCACAACAGCAGGCCTTTTCAGTAGGATGGACGTCTAACTTGGAATAATGATTAGGATCTCATTTCCTAAATTGAAATATTAGGCCTATGGGGACACCTGTACATTTGGTAGACAAGCACGAGTGATCAATGTAGCCTTTTATCGTCTAGACTTTTAGGGTGTATGTGAGTTCGCTTATTCTCCCTGTCCAATCAGCAAGTTGTCTAAAGCAGCCTGTCTAGACTCCATGTGTTAATAACAGAGGAACATATTTGTTGATTGCTGTTCTTAAACTCAAACTCTATTTTGCGCCACATTTTCGCGCACACCCCATCCTTTTTCCCTAAAGTTGTCATGGAAACAATTAATGTTGTATCCAACAACAATCAGCAGCTGTGCCGTAAATCCGTCTGCCGTGTTGAGCGTTGAGTTTGCCCAAAAGGACAGCCTCTTTGGCAAATGACAAGAGTGGCAAGGAGTATAATGTTACCAAGACTAGCTGTGGATACATCATTCAGGCAATGATAGGCCAACATCCCTGAGAGTGTCCCATCCCTATAGTTTATTCAGGATTTATTTATCATAAATTGTTATGCACCCTACTACTTACATATGCAAGGGTTGTGGAGAGATATAGGGCAGATTAGATTAGCCCCTGAGATGTGATGGGTTGTGGAGCGATATAGGGCAGATTAGATTAGCCTCTGAGATGTGATGGGTTGTGGAGATATATAGGGCAGATTAGATTAGCCTCTGAGATGTGAAGGGTTGTGGAGAGATATAGGGCAGATTAGATTAGCCTCTGAGATGTGAAGGGTTGTGGAGAGATATAGGGCAGATTATCCCCTGAGGTGTGAAGGGTTGTGGAGAGATATAGGGCAGATTATCCCCTGAGGTGTGATGGGTTGTGGAGAGATATAGGGCAGATTAGATTAGCCCCTGAGGTGAGATGGGTTGTAAAGAGATATAGGGCAGATTAGATTAGCCCCTGAGATGTGAAGGGTTGTGGATACATTTTGTCCATGACATCACAGTTGAATAGGTATACGTTATTTGTCACAACAAGTGTAAGGGCTGTGGGGAGTGGCTAATAGCTGCGTAAGTGTTGCTCTATAGAAAGGGTAGCGCTTGAGTTGGGACGGTTTGGGGTTGTGAATACATGTGACACCAATCCGTAGTGTCGAAGAAAACAAATTCCGCCTAAATATAATTATCATAATCAAACAATATTTTCACTTATATTTTATAAATGCTGGCCATAATGCATTCAGTACTTTGGCATGCCAACATCCCCAGTGAATTCAGAATGAGAGGAAACATGTTGAGTGAGTCCACATCTCTCGATTACTGTGAAGAGAAATTCTTCTTTCCCAGAGAGAGAGAGACAGATCAGAGCACGCTCACACACGAGAGAGAGAGAAAGACAGAGAGAGAGAGAGACAGAGAGAGAGAGAATGAGAGAGAGAGAAAGAGAGAGAGACAGAGGGAGAGAGAGAGAGAGACAGAGAGAGAGAGAGAGAGACAGAGAGAGAGAGAGACAGAGAGAGACAGAGGGAGAGAGAGAGACAGAGGGAGAGAGAGAGACAGAGAGAGAGAGAGACAGAGGGGGACAGAGAGAGACAGAGACAGAGTGAGAGTGAGAGAGAGGGGGGGGGGTGCAGAGTGAGAGTGAGAGAGAGGGGAGGGGGGTGCAGAGGGAGAGTGAGAGAGAGGGGAGGGGGGTGCAGAGGGAGAGTGAGAGAGAGGGGAGGGGGGTGCAGAGGGAGAGTGAGAGAGAGGGGAGGGGGGTGCAGAGGGAGAGTGAGAGAAAGGGGAGGGGGGTGCAGAGGGAGAGTGAGAGAGATGGGAGGGGGGTGCAGAGGGAGAGTGAGGGGAGGGGGGTGCAGAGGGAGAGTGAGAGTGGGAGCAGGTCTGCAGTCTGACTCTTGGCGTAAGAACCAGAGATAGAGACAGTACTTGTTTTAATGTACCGCTTTAGGAAGGCAGCGAAGGCAGCGAGTCTAGTCTACTGGAAATAAACTATCTATTCATTTCTCACATCATCAAAATGATTCTGAATATCTTGTGGGTGGGGAACTTTTGAAAAAGGAACAGTTTTGGTGGATTTGGACAACCTATAGTCTTATCCGTTATTCTACGGCGTTCCTGCGTTCAACGGACCTGTTAAATGTGGATTATCGACATTGGTGATGATACCTCTTGTTAACTGGGAATAGATAAGAAGCCCATCAACACCAGTACTTGTCCCGTAGGGAAAAAGGCAAAAGAAAGGGATCTCTCGCTTTTATTCATCCTCTCGAATCGAATCTAACATTTTGAGTAGAAGAGGGATTTGTGTGATTGTTTCTCGTGGTGGATAAGGCACCACTTTTTTCTTCGTCTGGCCTGAGTGGCTTTTTATCTCCTCTTCCTCAGTGTGAGGATCCTTCTCCGGTGAGATTCTGCTAACCCCGCGGTCCGCATGACATGGTTCAGTCCTGTTGCCGGTGCCGAGCCTCGATGCATTGGGATTTCTCTCAGTGCCGACACCACCACCACCAAGTGAATCTTATTTCTAAACCCGTCTAATAAAACGTGCCTGCTGCCCCCGAAAAAAAAACACACACCTGCCATGACCGCCTCTTCGAACTGGGACGGAACCGGACACATTACCGGGCATGTTCGTACGAAAGAATGCAGATGTATTAGCAGGCATACCAGGACCGGGCCAAGGAAAGCGGAGGGAATAGGGATTTTTGCGTTAATGAAGGCAGGAGTAGCAGCGCACCATTGGAACCGGGTTCTGTTCTTGTTTATGGGGCTACTGACAGCCTCAGCCTCAGCCTCGGCCTCAGCCTCAGCCTCAGCCTCGGTTAAGGGCACTACGGGTAAGTTTCCCTTCTCTAACTGCTGTTGCTGCTGCACTGTGTTGAATATTGAATGAATGATGGAAGAGGAGACGCAATGTTATTCCCGCTCACTACCGGAATACCAAATGACCAATTTAGATGGTAGTGAATGTCCCTTTTCATTCCAAGGGGGGGGGGGGGGGGGGTTAATGTGGGTGTGGGTGGATGACCGTGTTTTCTGACACAGTGGAATGCTGAGCACAGCGAGCTCTCTCCCGTGGTTTCTCCCTCGGTGTTCTGTGGACACGAGCAGCATTGCATTTCATAATCGAATTGTGTGTTTTCACGGAAAGAAGGGATAGGAGGAATGGCGGGGCGAAAAGATAAAAGCCTCTTATACTGTCAGACAGAATGGAGTGTTCCTCGGCGCTGCTGGGCTTGATTCGGTGGCGACAGGCTACACCGTTTGTAGCGCTGCTAGAGACGCCAGTGAATCGATAAAGTGGTCGCGGGAGAGCGTGTCCGAACATCTGTATGTCATGATGTAATTCTGTGTATTGAGTATTTCTCATCGTTCTTTTATTTTAGCAATCTCATGGATAGTATTACTTCGCCTACAAGTGGGGGGTTTTAATCTCAGATTTGCCTTTTAACGCTCTCCGAGAGGAAAAGCAATGGGGTTATTGTCCCTGAGCTGTCCACGGGTCCCGATTCTATCAGAAAACTTCAGACTTTATCGTATAAGTACGAAATCCGGACATAAGTGTGTGTGTGTGGGTGTTAGGGGGGGGGCGCATTTAGAGCATTTGCACAATTACATTTGTTATGGATTTATAACTACGATATGCATGTTGAAATAAATGTGCAGTTGACATGTTTACAGTCCTTCCAACTACCCTCGGCATTCAAACACATTAGTTTCTGCATCTGGTGACATTTTGTCAGGTGTGCAATGTTAAGCCTATTTTCTGCTGTTTCGGTGTTGTGTTTGAAAGTGGGCAGCTGCAATAGACATTGTAAATTGAACCAGTTTTTTTGTGGGGGGGGGGGGGGGGGCAAAGTGACAACCCCCGGGTTTTATCGCGGTCTTGCTTGGCATCATGGCAATATGGATACTGGAACTATTTTTAGAGGGAGCCAAGGATACCATAGGATGAGAAGTTCAGACGGTCAGTTCGATATCAGTTTTTGTCCCAAGCGGTACCGTATTTATTATCTATAATGTTCAGGGCTCTGGTCAAAAAGGAGTGCACTATCGAGGATATAGTGCTATTTTGGGGATGCACACACAGTCACATGCTCCACAGTGGGAGGTTATACAACGCGTCTTATAACACAATAATTAATGCATTGCAAGGCCGTTTTAGCGTCGTCATCAATAAATCCGCTTTTAAATGTTTTTTTTTGTTGCATTGCGTCATCATAAATGTTGCTTTGCCTTATACGTCCCTCCAGTCTAAAGAGGAGAGACCAAGGGACATGCACTGACCTCAGTTCATGTCGAGGATTGGATTTAAACAGTCACCTAACTTACCACCATGGATCCAGTTGCCAAACACTACCAATTATTGTCCAATGGTTCTGTGGATGTGCTCAAAATGGACAACGATTGGCTTGTTTCTTGGCTGTGTATCACACACTTCCTCTACATCGCTCAGATCATAGAATACGATTGATTTTTGTTTATTTTAGTTCTATGACTCAGATTTAGATAGCATAGCTTCCACAAACTCCTTCTGAAGCTATCCACAACGAAACACTAATTAGTCCCCATGGTCCGTCACCGTCGTTGACTAACTTGCAGCAACGTGATCTCAAGTTTCACTTCGGGATTTGACGTAATTTAATAAAACGTCGATATTTTCTACCCACTAATCCTGCGTGGTTACAGGGTTCATCCTGCGTGGTTACAGGGTTCATCCTGCGTGGTTACAGGGTTCATCCTGCGTGGTTACAGGGTTAAAGCAGAAACAACTCTAAAGTGATGTATCGGTATTCATTCCGAGTGGTTTAAGGGTTAAGTATATGGTTAAGGCTATGGTTTTGGAAATTCATAAAACGAATAACAATTTCATTTAAAAAAGTGCTTTTTTCCGTTTAGCATCATCAAGTACTCTTACCTGCTTGCCAGACAGTAGTGAACTGCCTTGATGCAGTAATCTAAGGAGGCTGCTCTGGCCCTGAGCGTCGAGCCCAATACTCCGAGTAACTTTAATTTTTTATTTTTGACATTTTGGAGGTAGGCACTAATGTGTTCAGGACTGATTTCAAACGTCCAAAATCGACATGGGTTTCTAGTGACCAACTTGATAACAAAACGACTCTCCATCGATACCTTCAATTGCTGGACTCTCAACCAATGGTTTTATAGCCCTATTGTATCCAGAGAATGTGGCTTGACTATATAGTGCTGTGGATAGGTTGAGTGTCATTTTAATACAGACATGTTCTACCTCTGTGAAGAGTAAAACAAGTAATGACAAACACACACCCTTCCCCCACGCCGCCATTTCCAAAAGCATTTTCAATAACGCCGGCTCAATTGTGTCATACTGGCCTTCAAAGCTCTTCAGAACGGATATTCTAAAATAAGCACCCGTGTGTCATTCCCCCCCCACACCCAACCCATGTAGTGTTGCCAGCCACCAGCAGCAGTTACCCTGTCCTCCCATTGAGCGGCACCAGAGCCTCACACTTATACTGACAAGTAGATCTCTACAGAGCACAGAGTCTAACTCTCTCCGTACATCACAGAGTCTAACTCTCTCCGTACATCACAGAGTCTAACTCTCCGTACATCACAGAGTCTAACTCTCTCCGTACATCACAGAGTCTAACTCTCTCCATACATCACAGAGTCTAACTCTCTCCGTACATCACAGAGTCTAACTCTCTCCATACATCACAGAGTCTAACTCTCTCCATACATCACAGAGTCTAACTCTCTCCATACATCACAGAGTCTAACTCTCTCCACACATCATAGAGTCTAACTCTCTCCACACATCACAGAGTCTAACTCTCTCCACACATCACAGAGTTTAAATCTTTCCACACATCACAGAGTCTAACTCTCTCCACACATCACAGTCTAACTCTCTCCATAAATCACATCACAGAGTCTAACTCTCTCCATACATCACAGAGTCTAACTCTCTCCATACATCACAGAGCCTAACTCTCTCCATACATCACATCAGAGTCTAACTCTCTCCATACATCACATCACAGAGCCTAACTCTCTCCATAAATCACATCATAGTCTAACTCTCTCCACACATCACATCACAGAGCCTAACTCTCTCCATACATCACAGAGTCTAACTCTCTCCATACATCACAGAGTCTAACTCTCTCCACACATCACAGAGTCTAACTCTCTCCATATATCACAGAGCCTAACTCTCTCCATACATCACATCACAGAGTCTAACTCTCTCCACACATCACAGAGTCTAACTCTCTCCACACATCACAGTCTAACTCTCTCCATAAATCACATCACAGAGTCTAACTCTCTCCATACATCACAGAGTCTAACTCTCCCCATACATCACAGAGCCTAACTCTCTCCATACATCACAGAGTCTAACTCTCTCCATACATCACATCACAGAGTCTAACTCTCTCCATACATCACAGAGTCTAACTCTCTCCATACATCAAATCACAGAGTCTACCTCTCTCCATACATCACAGAGTCTAACTCTCTCCATACATCACAGAGTCTAACTCTCTCCATACATCACAGAGTCTAACTCTCTCCACACATCATAGAGTCTAACTCTCTCCACACATCACAGAGTCTAACTCTCTCCACACATCACAGAGTTTAAATCTTTCCACACATCACAGAGTCTAACTCTCTCCACACATCACAGTCTAACTCTCTCCATAAATCACATCACAGAGTCTAACTCTCTCCATACATCACAGAGTCTAACTCTCTCCATACATCACAGAGCCTAACTCTCTCCATACATCACATCAGAGTCTAACTCTCTCCATACATCACATCACAGAGCCTAACTCTCTCCATAAATCACATCATAGTCTAACTCTCTCCACACATCACATCACAGAGCCTAACTCTCTCCATACATCACAGAGTCTAACTCTCTCCATACATCACAGAGTCTAACTCTCTCCACACATCACAGAGTCTAACTCTCTCCATATATCACAGAGCCTAACTCTCTCCATACATCACATCACAGAGTCTAACTCTCTCCACACATCACAGAGTCTAACTCTCTCCACACATCACAGTCTAACTCTCTCCATAAATCACATCACAGAGTCTAACTCTCTCCATACATCACAGAGTCTAACTCTCCCCATACATCACAGAGCCTAACTCTCTCCATACATCACAGAGTCTAACTCTCTCCATACATCACATCACAGAGTCTAACTCTCTCCATACATCACAGAGTCTAACTCTCTCCATACATCAAATCACAGAGTCTACCTCTCTCCATACATCACAGAGTCTAACTCTCTCCATACATTACAGAGTCTAACTCTCCGTAGATAGCAGTCCACATCTTCTCTTTTAGATAATTGACTATTGGAGTGAGAATAAGTGGATTACTGTTACTGGCGTATTTGATGTTATAGGCTGGCCAGTTGTAAGGCCAACCTGTGATGTATAGTCCTGTTGCTTGTGGTCACAACACATCTGACAGACACATTTTCCCATAAGATAATGATGGAATATAAGACTTGTTTGTTACTAGATGGCAGCTTTTATAGGCTAGAGCACAATTAAATTGGCCTATATTTTTTTAATCAGTTTTGTCTTTACCAAACTATAGATTTTCTGATGTCCAATTAACTTAATGTAATCATTTAGTGCCGTTCCTCCATGGCCTATATACAGTTAGATTACGCAGTGACTTGATGACAAGGCGTGAAACGTTTATGATGCAATTTACACCGAGTCGAGTTGACAACAGCGATGCTCTATCCCACCTCGTATACAACCACGGTCCCCATGGACTCCCGGCTCAATACCACGGTCCCCACAGACTCCCACCTCGTATACAACCACGGTCCCCACGGACTCCCGGCTCAACACCACAGTGCCCACGGACTCCCGGCTCAATACCACGGTCCCCACGGACTCCAGGCTCAATACCACGGTCCCCACAGACTCCCGGCTCAATACCACGGTCCCCACGGACTCCCGGCTCAATACCACGGTCCCCACAGACTCCCGGCTCAATACCACGGTCCCCACAGACTCCCGGCTCATTACCACGGTCCCCACAGACTCCCGGCTCAACACCACAGTGCCCACGGACTCCCGGCTCAATACCACGGTCCCCACAGACTCCCGGCTCAATACCACAGTGCCCACGGACTCCCGGCTCAATACCACGGTCCCCACAGACTCCCGGCTCAACACCACAGTGCCCACGGACTCCCGGCTCAATACCACAGTGCCCACGGACTCCCGGCTCAATACCACAGTGCCCACGGACTCCCGGCTCAATACCACGGTCCCCACAGACTCCCGGCTCAACACCACAGTGCCCACGGACTCCCGGCTCAATACCACGGTCCCCACAGACTCCCGGCTCAATACCACAGTGCCCACGGACTCCCGGCTCAATACCACGGTCCCCACAGACTCCCGGCTCAATACCACGGTCTCCACAGACTCCCGGCTCAATACCACAGTGCCCACGGACTCCCGGCTCAATACCACGGTCCCCACAGACTCCCGGCTCAATACCGCGGCCCCCACGGATTCCCGGATCAATACAGTAATACATCTTCATTAATTTATTCCTGGGATGAAAGAACTGGAGAAGGAGAGGATATTACTTGAGAGGCTGGATAGAACCAAGAGGATAGATAGAACCAAGAGGATGGATAGAACAAAGTGGATTGATAAAACCAAGAGGCTGGAAAGAACCAAGAGGATGGATAGAACCAAGAGGATAGATAGAACTGTGGAAAAAAGAGGGAGGGAGGGAGGGGGGATAGGAGATGGGGAGAGGTAAAGGAGGTGGAAAGACTGCTCAGCAAGATTGTAGTTGACGTCTCACCAATCAGCCAGCTATATGTGCTTCGACGTTAACCACAGCAGAGGCGCTCGCCAGCTTGACGATATTAGGTAACCTGTCAGTCCCCTCTCGCATGAGACCATCAAGCCAATACACCCACATGTCTGCCCACACGGCCCGCCGGCCTGCCTTCTCGGGCATCACGTTTCGTCCTTGTCTTTCTTCTCTCTTTTCTTCTGAATTTACCGCACCAGTCTCCGGTTACAGTCAGTTAATCAAGCCTCGTCTTTAGGCTATCCTGAAGTAGCGCTGTCAGTGTGTGGCCCTGATGCAACGGGCTGTAATGTTAACAGGGGTGCATGGCGGCAGGACAACAGCTGACGGTTGCACTGCTCCTACTCCTTTTTTCATCTTTCAGTTGGGTGCCGTTAGTTATTCATGGAAAAAGTTGACGTAACCTACACTTGCTCTGTCTAAGTGTGTGTGTGTGTGTGTGTGGTTGTGGTTGTTTGCTCACACACAGGAGACTCGTATTTGTCAAGTTGATCTCTCGAGTCTTAATGGACCAAACGAGATGAACAGCTGCTTTCATTGCAAGTATCTGGAGTTTCTAAACACACACACACACACACACACACACACACCTACTACACCCCCTCCAAGTTATACAAGGCATTCCAGGATCTCTTGATCTTTGTTTGAAATCAACTGGCTTTTCGTTATAGTTTCAGAAGAGAGCGTCTGTGGTCGTATCCTCAATGCTTTCATTGATAGTGACAAAAGGGAAGAACACAGCAGCTCAAAGCATGTTGTTTAGATATACATAGAGAGCCATAATGTATTCATACATACTTGGCCGTGTCCCAAATCACACCGTAGCAATTCGTTTTCATTCATCTGTATGCATAGAGCATTCTGACAAGAGACAAGGCAGCTTCCTCTGACGCAGCGGCAGAGTTGCGTTTTTAGGCCCAGGGACAGCTTTCTTTCTCAGAGGCGGAGGACCCGATATAAACAGCTGCAGTTCGGTTCAGCACCAGGGATAGTTCAGCTGCAGTTCGGTTCAGCACCACGGATAGTTCCCGCCCTTCAGCTGCAGTTCGGTTCAGCACCACGGATAGTTCCTGCCCTTCAGCTGCAGTTCGGTTCAGCACCACGGATAGTTCCCCCCTTCAGCTGCAGTTCGGTTCAGCACCACGGATAGTTCAGCTGCAGTTCGGGTCAGCTCCACGGATAGTTCCCGCCCTTCAGCTGCTCAGCCAGCTGTAACGCCCAAAGCATGACGCTCTCTGGCGGGATGGAAAAGAGCAATATACTTGGGTTTGGCACGGACTGCTCACAGAGAGAGAGCTGCCCGTGCCTAAAGAGAGAGCTGTCCGTGCCTGAAGAGAGAGAGCTGGCCGTGCCTAAAGAGAGAGCTGCCCGTGCCTAAAGAGAGAGCTGCCCGTGCCTGAAGAGAGAGAGCTGCCCGTGCCTGAAGAGAGAGAGCTGGCCGTGCCTGAAGAGAGAGAGCTGCCCGTGCCTGAAGAGAGAGAGCTGCCCGTTCCTAAAGAGAGAGCTGCCCGGTCCTAAAGAGAGAGCTGCCCGTGCCTAAAGAGAGAGAGCTGCCCGTGCCTAAAGAGAGAGAGCTGTCCGTGCCTGAAGAGAGAGAGCTGCCCGTGCCTAAAGAGAGAGAGCTGCCCGTGCCTAAAGAGAGAGAGCTGCCCGTGCCTGAAGAGAGAGAGCTGCCCGTTCCTAAAGAGAGAGCTGCCCGTGCCTAAAGAGAGAGAGCTGCCCGGTCCTAAAGAGAGAGCTGCCCGTGCCTAAAGAGAGAGAGCTGCCCGTCCCTGAATAGAGAGAGCTGCCCGTGCCTGAAGAGAGAGAGCTGCCCGTGCCTAAAGAGAGAGAGCTGCCCGTGCCTGAAGAGAGAGAGCTGCCCGTGCCTGAAGAGAGAGAGCTGCCCGGTCCTGAAGAGAGAGAGCTGCCCGTGCCTAAAGAGAGATAGCTGCCCGGTCCTAAAGAGAGAGCTGCCCGTGCCTAAAGAGAGAGAGCTGCCCGTGCCTAAAGAGAGAGAGCTGCCCGTGCCTAAAGAGAGAGAGCTGCCCGTGCCTAAAGAGAGAGAGCTGCCCGTGCCTGAAGAGAGAGAGCTTCCCGTGCCTAAAGAGAGAGAGCTGCCCGGTCCTAAAGAGAGAGCTGCCCGTGCCTAAAGAGAGAGAGCTGCCCGTGCCTAAAGAGAGAGAGCTGCCCGTGCCTAAAGAGAGAGAGCTGCCCGTGCCTGAAGAGAGAGAGCTTCCCGAGCCTAAAGAGAGAGAGCTGCCCGTGCCTGAAGAGAGAGAGCTGCCCGTGCCTAAAGAGAGAGAGCTGCCCGTGCCTGAAGAGAGAGAGCTGCCCGTTCCTAAAGAGAGAGCTGCCCGTGCCTAAAGAGAGAGCTGCCCGTGCCTAAAGAGAGAGAGCTGCCCGTGCCTAAAGAGAGAGCTGCCCGTGCCTAAAGAGAGAGAGCTGCCCGTGCCTGAAGAGAGAGCTGCCCGTGCCTAAAGAGAGAGCTGCCCGTGCCTAAAGAGAGAGCTGCCCGTGCCTAAAGAGAGAGCTGCCCGACCTTTGACCGAGAAGTCAGGTCTCAACTTCAGAGACCTCGGCTACGGTTTCGCTATTAGCAAAACAAAATAAATACAGTGCCTTGCCAAAGTATTCGGCCCCCTTGAACTTTGCGACCTTTTGCCACATTTCAGGCTTCAAACATAAAGATATAAAACTGTATTTTTTTCTGAGGAATCAACAACAAGTGGGACACAATCATGAAGTGGAACGACATTGATTGGATATTTCAAACTTTTTTAACATATCAAAAACTGAAAAATTGGGCGTATGTCTGAGGAGGCAGGTAGCTGGGTCCAGGGGCAGGCAGAAGGTCATAGACAGGAGGAGGCAGGTAGCTGGGTCCAGGGACAGGCAGAAGGTCATAGACAGGAGGAGGCAGGTAGCTGGGTCCAGGGACAGGCAGAAGGTCATAGACAGGAGGAGGCAGGTAGCTGGGTCCAGGGACAGGCAGAAGGTCATAGACAGGAGGAGGCAGGTAGCTGGGTCCAGGGGCAGGCAGGAGGTCATACACAGAAGGAGGCAGCTAGCTGGGTCCAGGGGCAGGCAGAAGGTCATACACAGGAGGAGGCAGGTAGCTGGGTCCAGGGGCAGGCAGAAGGTGATAGACAGGAGGAGGCAGGTAGCTGGGTCCAGGGACAGGCAGAAGGTCATAGACAGGAGGAGGCAGGTAGAGGCAGGGAATAGGCAAAAGGCTTCATTGGAGAGGCAGGCAGAAACTATCAAACACGAGAGGAGTAAATTACAGGAAACCCATCCCTCTGAAAGCCATGTGTCACATAACAAACAATACCTCACAGTGATGTGGTGCAAAGAACTGAACTAAATAGTGTGTGATAATGACATACAGGTGTGTGAACAGGTGATCAGAATTCAGGTGATTGGGCTCTGGAGAGTGAGCTGTGTTCAGGGGATCTATGTGTTTGAGAGTGTTGGAAGCAGACATTACAGCTAGTCTTTACAGTATCCTACTGTTTAGAAACTCTGTTTGAAAGACATCCATAATGAGACATTCAGAGGGCCATTGTCCCTTTCCCTCACTCAGGCCATATAAAATCCGATCAGTTGTGTGTGTTGCCCCCACTTCACGAGACACTGGATCAGTTTCTCTCTCTCTCTCTCTCTCCCTCTCTCTCTCTCTCTCTCTCTCTCTCTCTCTCTCTCTCTCTCTCTCTCTCTCTCCCTCCCTCTCTCTCTCTCTCTCTCTCTCTCCCTCCCTCTCTCTCTCTCCCTCCCTCTCTCTCTCTCTCTCTCTCCCTCTCCCTCTCTCTCTCTCTATCTCTGTCTCTCTCTCTGTCTCTCTCTCCATCAGATAGGATGTGTCTATTGGTCGTGACTCTCTCCGCCTGTAGACCTGGATATCATGTGTATAGACCTATCTGCCCCGGACAAAAATAGTGCACTATAAAGGGAATAGTGTGCCATTTGGGAGGGGACTCTGGTAAAAAGTAGTGCACTATAAAGGGAATAGTGTGCCATTTGGGAGGGGACTCTGGTAAAAAGTAGTGCACTATAAAGGGAATAGTGTGCCATTTGGGAGGGGTCTCTGGTCCAAAGTTGTGCACTATCAAGGGATTAGGGTGCCATCCTGTCAGACCAGGGTATTCTTTATAGAGTTGATTTACTGTTCTCTATTCAAAGATCCATCCTGTCAGACCAGGGTATTCTTTATAGAGTTGATTTACCGTTCTCTTATCACAGATCCTACACGATTAGTTCAGCAACGCTAATGCCTTTAGGCGTCCTCTAACTTAACTCTCTTATATTTCTATCAGTCCTGTCTCAGTCTAGGCCAGTTCCCAGCCATCTATCTGTCCTGTCTCAGTCTAGGCCAGTTCCCAGCCATCTATCTGTCCTATCAATTCAATTCAATTCAAGGGCTTTATTGGCATGGGAAACATGTGTTAAAATTGCCAAAGCAAGTGAGGTAGATAATATATAAAGTGAATATATAAAGTGAAATAAACAAAACAAATTAACAGTAAACATTACACATACAGAAGTTTCAAAACAAATGTCATATTATATATATATACAGTGTTTTAACAATGTACAAATGGTTAAGGTATACAAGGGAAAATAAATTAGCATAAATATGGGTTGTATTTACAATGGTGTTTGTTCTTCACTGGTTGCCCTTTTCTCGTGGCAACAGGTCACAAATCTTGCTGCTGTGATGGCACACTGTGGAATTTCACCCAGTAGATATGGGAGTTTATCAAAATTGGATTTGTAATTCTGTGTAAATCTGTGTAATCTGAGGGAAATATGTCTCTCTAATATGGTCATACATTGGGCAGGAGGTTAGGAAGTGCAGCTCAGTTTCCACCTCATTTTGTGGGCAGTGAGCACATAGCCGGTCTTCTCTTGAGAGCCATGTCTGCCTACGGCGGCCTTTCTCAATAGCAAGGCTATGCTCACTGAGTCTGTACAGAGTCAAAGCTTTCCTTAATTTTGGGTCAGTCACAGTGGTCAGGTATTCTGCCACTGTGTACTCTCTGTGTAGGGCCAAATAGCATTCTAGTTTGCTCTGTTTTTTTGTCAATTCTTTCCAATGTGTCAAGTAATTATCTTTTTGTTGTCTCATGATTTGGTTGGGTCTAATTGTGCTGATGTCCTGGGGCTCTGTAGGGTGTATTTGTGTTTGTGAACAGAGCCCCAGGACCAGCTTGCTTAGGGGACTCTTCTCCATGTTCATCTCTCTGTAGGTGATGGCTTTGTTATGGAAGGTTTGGGAATCGCTTCCTTTTAGGTGGTTATAGAATTTAACGGCTCTTTTTTGGATTTTGATAATTAGTGGGTATCGGCCTAATTCTGCTCTGCATGCATTATTTGGTGTTCTACATTGTACACTGAGGATATTTTTGCAGAATTCTGCGTGCAGAGTCTCAATTTGGTGTTTGTCCCATTTTGTGAAGTCTTGGTTGGTGAGCGGACCCCAGATCTCACAACCATAGAGGGCAATGGGCTCTATGACTGATTCAAGTATTTTTAGCAAAATCCTAATTGGTATGTTGAAATATATGTTCCTTTGGATGGCATAGAATGCCCTTCTTGCCTTGTCTCTCAGATCGTTCACAGCTTTGTGGAAGTTACCTGTGGCGCTGATGTTTAGGCCAAGGTATGTATAGTTTTTTGTGTGCTCTAGGGCAACAGTGTCTAGATGGAATTTGTATTTGTGGTCCTGGTGACTGGACCTTTTTTGGAACACCATTATTTTGTTCTTACTGAGATTTACTGTCAGGGCCCAGGTCTGTCAGGGCCCAGGTCTGTCAGGGCCCAGGTCTGACAGAATCTGTGCATAAGATCTAGGTGCTGCTGTATTGCCAATTTTAACCGCACACTTGTTGTTTGTGTACATGGATTTTATAATGTCGTATGTTTTACCCACAACACCACTTTCCATCAGTTTGTATAGCAGACCCTCATGCCAAATTGAGTCAAAGGCTTTTTTGAAATCAACAAATCATGAGAAGACTTTGCCTTTGTTTTGGTTTGTTTGGTTGTCAATTAGGGTGTGCAGGGTGAATACATGGTCTGTTGTACGGTAATTTGGTAAAAAGCCAATTTGACATTTGCTCAGTCTAGGCCAGTTCCCAGCCAGTTCCCAGCCATCTATCAGTCCTGTCTCAGTCTAGGCCAGTTCCCAGCCATCTATCAGTCCTGTCTCAGTCTAGGCCAGTTCCCAGCTATCTATCTATCCTGTCTCAGTCTAGGCCAGTCCCCAGCCATCTATCAGTCCTGTCTCAGTCTAGGCCAGTTCCCAGCCATCTATCAGTCCTGTCTCAGTCTAGGCCAGTTCCCAGCCATCTATCAGTCCTGTCTCAGTCTAGGCCAGTTCCCAGCTATCTATCAGTCCTGTCTCAGTCTAGGCCAGTTCCCAGCTATCTATCTATCCTGTCTCAGTCTATTTTATTTTATTTCACCTTTATTTAACCAGGTAGGCTAGTTGAGAACAAGTTCTCATTTGCAACTGCGACCTGGCCAAGATAAAGCATAGCAGTGTGAGCAGACAACAAAGAGTTACACATGGAGTAAACAATTAACAAGTCAATAACACAGTAGAAACCAAAGGGGGAGTCTATATACAATGTGTGCAAAAGGCATGAGGAGGTAGGCAAATAATTACAATTTTGCAGATTAACACTGGAGTGATGAATGATCAGATGGTCATGTACAGGTAGAGATATTGGTGTGCAAAAGAGCAGAAAAGTAAATAAATAAAAACAGTATGGGGATGAGGTAGGTGAGAAAGGGTGGGCTATTTACCAATAGACTATGTACAGCTGCAGCGATCGGTTAGCCGCTCAGATAGCTGATGTTTGAAGTTGGTGAGGGAGATAAAAGTCTCCAACTTCAGCCAGTTCCCAGCCATCTATCAGTCCTGTCTCAGTCTAGGCCAGTTCCGAGCCATCTATCTGTCCTGTCTCAGTCTAGGCCAGTTCCCAGCCATCTATCTGGGGCGGCAGGGTAGCCTAGTGGTTAGAGTGTTGGGCTAGTAACTGAAAGGTTGCAAGTTCAAATCCCCAAGCTGACAAGGTACACATCTGTCATTCTGCCCCTGAACAGGCAGTTAACCCACTGTTCCTAGGCCGTCATTGAAAATAAGAATTTGTTCTTAACTGACTTGCCTAGTTAAATAAAGGTAAAATCAAATCTGTCCTGTCTCTGTCTAGGCCAGTTCCTAGCTATCTATCACGAGCAGTTTGATATAATGGAGTGTGACTCTGTCTGTTTGCCTTTCTGTCTCTGAGGCCCGTCTGGTTGAATTAGACCAGTCATTATAAGTATTGGAAATGTTTTGTCATTTTTTTTTGGCGTATCATATTTAGCCAGTTCCTTGTGTTTTATGTGTGCTTGGCAGCTTAGTCACACTGTGTTTGTCAAACACATATTTTACACTGTTGCAGGATTTAAAATCCAAGCTAAAAAAAAAAGAATTTTCTAAACACATTCAATTGGTTTGGTTTTAGCTTGTAAATGTGAGTATTTCTATAAACTACGGTACCAGTGGGTCTTTCTCTAAACTAGGGTACCAGTTGGTCTTTCTATAAACTAGAATACAAGTAGTTATTTCTAGGGTGCCAGTGGGTCTTTCTCTAAACTAGGGTACCAGTGGGTCTTTCTATGCACTAGGGTACCAGTGGGTCTTTCTATGCACTAGGTTACCAGTCAGTCTTTCTATATACTAGGTTACCAGTGGGTCTTTCTATAAACTAGGGTACCAGTGGGTCTTAACATAAACTAGGGTACCAGTGAGTCTTTCTCTAAACTAGGATACCAGTGGGTATTTCTGTAAACTAGGGTACCAGTGGGTCTTTCTATAAACTAGGGTACCAGTCAGTCTTTCTATATACTAGGTTACCAGTGGGTCGTCTATAAACTAGGGTACCAGTGAGTCTTTCTCTAAACTAGGATACCAGTGGGTCTTTCTCTAAACTAGGGTACCAGTGTGTCTTTTTCTAAACTAGGGTACCAGTGGGTCTTTCTCTAAACTAGGGTACCAGTAGTTGTTTATAGGATACCAGTGGGTCTTTCTCTAAACTAGGGTACCAGTGGGTCTTTCTCTAAACTAGGGTACCAGTAGTTGTTTCTAGGGTACCAGTGGGTCTTTCTAGGGTACCAGTGGGTCTTTCTCTAAACTAGGGTACCAGTAGTTGTTTCTAGGGTACCAGTGGGTCTTTCTCTAAACTAGGGTACCAGTAGTTGTTTCTAGGGTACCAGTGGGTCTTTCTAGGATACCAGTGGGTATTTCTGGGATACAAGTGAGTCTTTCCATAAACTAGGGTACCAGTGGGTCTTTCTCTAAACTAGGGTACCAGTGGGTCTTTCTATAAACTAGGGTACCAGTAGTTGTTTCTAGTGTACCAGTGGGTCTTTCTATAAACTAGGGTACCAGAGGGTCTTTCTATAAATGAGGGTACCATTAGTTATTTCCAGGGTACCAGTGAGTCATTCCATAAATTAGGGTACCAGTAGTTGTTTCTAGGGTACCAGTGAGTCTTTTTCTAAGCTAGGATACCAGTGGGTCTTTCTCTAAACTAGGGTACCAGTGGGTCTTTCTCTAAACTAGGATACCAGTGGGTCTTTTTCTAAACTAGGGTACCAGTGGGTCTTTCTCTAAACTAGGGTACCAGTTGGTCTTTCTCTAAATTAGGATACCAGTGGGTATTTCTAGGATACCAGTGGGTATTTCTGGGATACAAGTGAGTCTTTCTCTAAACTAGGGTACCAGTGGGTCTTTCTCTAAACTAGGGTACCAGTAGTTGTATCTAGGGTACCAGTGGGTCTTTCTCTAAACTAGGGTACCAGTGGGTCTTTCTCTAAACTAGGGTACCAGTAGTTATTTCTAGAGTACCAGTGAGTCTTTCCATAAACTAAGGTACCAGTGGGTCTTTCTCTAAACTAGGGTACCAGTGGGCCTTTCTATAAACTAGGGTACCAGTAGTTGTTTCTAGTGTACCAGTGGGTCTTTCTATAAACTAGGGTACCAGTGGGTCTTTCTATAAATGAGGGTACCAGTAGTTATTTCTAGGGTAACAGTGAGTCTTTCCATAAATTAGGGTACCAGTAGTTGTTTCTAGGGTACCAGTGGGTCTTTCTCTAAACTAGGGTACCAGTGGGTCTTTCTATTAACTAGGGTACCAGTAGTTGTTTCTAGTGTACCAGTGGGTCTTTCTATAAACCAGGGTAGCAGTGGGTCTTTCTCTAAACTAGGGTACCAGTGGGTCTATCTAGGATACCAGTGGGTATTTCTATAAACTAGGATACCAATGAATATTTCTTGTAGTGGACAATCGTTTGGAGCCATTGCAAAGTCACTAATAGTAATTAGCTATTTTTCATGATAATACATTAACTTATAATGGGGAAACATAGAAACATTAACCTATAATGGGGGAAACATAGAAACATTAACTTATAATGGGGGAAACATTCAGCCAGTCGCCAATCAGTTAGCCAGTCAGCCAGTCAGCTAGTCAGTCAGCCAATCAGTTAGCCAGTCAGCCAGTCAGTTAGCCAGTCAGCCAGTCAGCTAGTCAGTCAGCCAATCAGTTAGCCAGTCAGCCAGTCAGCTAGTCAGTCAGCCAATCAGTTAGCCAGTCAGCCAGTCAGCTAGTCAGTCAGCCAATCAGTTAGCCAGTCAGCCAGTCAGTTAGCCAGTCAGCCAGTCAGCCAGTCAGCCAGTCAGCCAGTCAGTTAGCCAGTCAGCCAGTCAGTTAGCCAGTCAGCCAGTCAGTTAGCCAGTCAGCCAGTTAGCCAGCCAGTCAGCCAGTCAGCCAGTTAGCCAGTCAGCCAGTCAGCCAGCCAGTCAGCCAGCCAGTCAGTCAGTCAGTCAGCCAGCCAGTCAGCCAGTTAGCCAGTTAGCCAGCCAGTCAGCCAGTCAGCCAGTCAGTCAGTCAGTCAGTCAGCCAGCCAGTCAGCCAGTTAGCCAGTTAGCCAGCCAGTCAGCCAGCCAGTCAGCCAGTCAGCCAGCCAGTCAGCCAGCCAGTCAGCCAGTCAGCCAGCCAGTCAGCCAGTTAGCCAGCCAGTCAGCCAGCCAGTCAGCCAGTCAGCCAGTCAGCCAGCCAGTCAGTCAGTGTATTTTATTTTTATACCTGTGAAATTGTTGCTTTGGAGAATCTCAGATGATTCCTTGTGCTCTGGGTTGTATTCCTCCCCATCTTCTTCTTCAGATACCTCCTAATCTTCTAAATCATTGTTCTCTGGTTCCTCCTGGACATCTGGAAAAATCTGATCTACGACCTGAAACGTTGCACTCATGGCTACATCAAAGAGACAACTGGGGGGACTGTCATCTGCAGCACCTTTACAGCCTCTGACTGCATTCACCACTAGTAAACAATGCTTTCAAGACATGTTTATTTTGTCTGTGAACTTGAGTCATGTGTGGAGGTCGTGGAGGGGAGATGCTGAACAGTTTTAGTTTTGTCTGAATTCAATCAGTAGCACACATAATCTCAATTTATCATTTTGTGTGTGTGTGTGTGTGTGTGTGTGTGTGTGTGTGTGTGTGTGTGTGTGTGTGTGTGTGTGTGTGTGTGTGTGTGTGTGTGTGTGTGTGTGTGTGTGTGTGTGTGTGTGTGTGTGTGTAAATGATTTTAGAACTGCCGGGTCAACAATGACCCTAAGACAATCTTTGTACCCTGGTGTACAGTTTCCATGGAAATATGAACAAAGGAGATGTTTTACTGATTCTAATGTTGGAGTCACTCTAGGAAAAGGCATCCAATTTCACGTTGAAAAGAAATATCATTCAGGGGGTTTTCTCTGCTGATAGTGGCGAGACGTTTTGACCCTTCAGCCAGCCCAAAGGTTACATGTATATCAAACCATTTAGAAATGTTGACGCTGATTGACCCTTTATTTATAGAAAGACCCTTATGTCTCTTTGTGAATATTGCCTTCTCAAAGGTGTTTGTCTCAGGGCTGTTTACTGAGGAGGATGACACCAATCCCTTCCCTGAAGTGACACTGTGTATTTAATAGTGTAAAGTTCAAAGGTCACTGAGGATAGTGTTGAATGGCCAGCATTTAACCCCCATTTCTGCCTCTATTCTAATGTGTCTCTGACCCACCTTTTGCATTCCAAGTGGAACACTATTCCCTACGGAGTGGAACACTATTCCCTACGGAGTGGAGTACTATTCCCTACAGAGTGGAACACTACCCCCTACAGAGTGGAACACTACCCCCTACAGAGTGGAACACTACCCCCTACGGAGTGGAACACTACCCCCTACCCCCTACAGAGTGGAATACTACACCCTACCCCCTACAGAGTGGAACACTACCCCTTACGGAGTGGAACACTACCCCATACCCCCTACAGAGTGGAATACTACCCCCTACGGAGTGGAACACTACCCCCTACCCCCTACAGAGTGGAACACTACCCCTTACGGAGTGGAACACTACCCCCTACAGAGTGGAACACTACCCCCTACGGAGTGGAAAACTACCCCCTACCCCCTACAGAGTGGAATACTACCCCCTACGGAGTGGAACACTACCCCCTACCCCCTACAGAGTGGAACACTACCCATACGGAGTGGAACACTACTCCCTACAGAGTGGAACACTACCCCCTACAGAGTGGAACACTACCCCTACGGAGTGGAACACTACTCCCTACAGAGTGGAACACTACCACCTACGGAGTGGAACACTACTCCCCTACAGAGTGGAACACTACCCCCTACGTAGTGGAACACTACCCCCTACAGAGTGGAACACTACCCCCTACAGAGTGGAACACTACCCCCTACAGAGTGGAACACTACCCCCTACCCCCTACGGAGTGGAACACTACCCCCTACCCCCTACGTAGTTGAACAATACCCCCTACGGAGTGGAACACTACCAACTATGGAGTTGAACAATACCCCCTACGGAGTGGAACACTACACCCTACAGAGTGGAACACTACCAACTATGGAGTGGAATACTACCCCCTACGGAGTGGAATACTACCCCCTACAGAGTGGAACACTACCCCCTACCCCCTACAGAGTGGACTACTACCCCCTACGGAGTGGAACACTACCCCCTACAGAGTGGAACACTACCCCCTACGGAGTGGAACACTACCCCCTACCCCCTACAGAGTGGAACACTACCCCCTACAGAGTGGAACACTACCCCCTACGGAGTGGAACACTACCCCCTACGGAGTGGAACACTACCCCTACCCCCTACAGAGTGGAATACTACCCCCTACGGAGTGGAACACTACCCCCTACCCCCTACAGAGTGGAACACTACCCCCTACGGAGTGGAACACTACCCCCTACGGAGTGGAACACTACCCCCTACCCCCTACAGAGTGGAACACTACCCCCTACAGAGTGGAACACTACCCCCTACAGAGTGGAACACTACCCCCTACAGAGTGGAACACTACCCCCTATGGAGTGGAACACTACCCCCTACGGAGTGGAACACTACCCCCTACAGAGTGGAACACTACCCCCTACAGAGTGGAACACTACCCCCTACGGAGTGGAACACTACCCCCTACGGAGTGGAACACTACCCCCTACGGAGTGGAACACTACCCCCTACGGAGTGGAAAACTACCCCCTACCCCCTACAGAGTGGAATACTACCCCCTACGGAGTGGAACACTACCCCCTACCCCCTACAGAGTGGAACACTACCCCCTACGGAGTGGAACACTACCCCCTACCCCCTACAGAGTGGAATACTACCCCCTACAGAGTGGAACACTACCCATACGGAGTGGAACACTACTCCCTACAGAGTGGAACACTACCCCCTACAGAGTGGAACACTACCCCTACGGAGTGGAACAATACTCCCTACCACCTACGGAGTGGAACACTACTCCCCTACAGAGTGGAACACTACCCCCTACGTAGTGGAACACTACCCCCTACAGAGTGGAACACTACCCCCTACAGAGTGGAACACTACCCCCTACAGAGTGGAACACTACCCCCTACCCCCTACGGAGTGGAACACTACCCCCTACCCCCTACGTAGTTGAACAATACCCCCTACGGAGTGGAACACTACCAACTATGGAGTTGAACAATACCCCCTACGGAGTGGAACACTACACCCTACAGAGTGGAACACTACCAACTATGGAGTGGAATACTACCCCCTACGGAGTGGAATACTACCCCCTACGGAGTGGAACACTACCCCCTACCCCCTACAGAGTGGAATACTACCCCCTACGGAGTGGAACACTACCCCCTACAGAATGGAACACTACCCCTTACGGAGTGGAACACTTCCCCCTACCCCCTACAGAGTGGAACACTACCCCCTACAGAGTGGAACACTACCCCCTACGGAGTGGAACACTACCCCCTACGGAGTGGAACACTACCCCTACCCCCTACAGAGTGGAATACTACCCCCTACGGAGTGGAACACTACCCCCTACCCCCTACAGAGTGGAACACTACCCCCTACGGAGTGGAACACTACCCCCTACGGAGTGGAACACTACCCCCTACGGAGTGGAACACTACCCCCTACCCCCTACAGAGTGGAACACTACCCCCTACAGAGTGGAACACTACCCCCTACAGAGTGGAACACTACCCCCTACAGAGTGGAACACTACCCCCTATGGAGTGGAACACTACCCCCTACGGAGTGGAACACTACCCCCTACAGAGTGGAATACTACCCCCTACAGAGTGGAACACTACCCCCTACAGAGTGGAACACTACCCCCTACGGAGTGGAACACTACCCCCTACGGAGTGGAACACTACCCCCTACGGAGTGGAACACTACCCCCTACGGAGTGGAACACTACCCCCTAGCCCCTACGGAGTGGAACACGACCCCCTAGTGAGTGGAACACGACCCCCTAGTGAGTGTACACTATCCCCTGCGGAGTGCACTATTTTTGACCAGGGAAAATGTAGGGCATAGGGTTCCATTCGGTTTGCAACCTTTTGTGTGGAGAGCTGTGAGCCGGGTCAGGACCAAATCTTCACATAAATGGACAGATCTGGGAACACTAACCATGCTTTAGGGAATGTAGACACGAATACAAACACACACACACACACACACCAATCAATATTTATCTCTGCGATGATCATTTCAAATGCTTAGTGATTCAATTATTCCACACCCAGGTGATATTGATTATTCATCTCTTTGTGTGACAAACTGAAGAGAGAGAGAATTGTTTATTTCTTCCTGTATACAGTGCCTTCAGAATGTATTCAGACCCCTTGACTTTAAGAAAAACAAACATTTTGTTACATTACAGACTTATTTTAAGATGTATATAGAGAGAGAGGTAATATTAGATATTAACAGAGATTTTTATTTTAACTAGGCAAGTCAGTTAAGAACAAATTCTTATTTTCAATGACGGCCTAGGAACAGTGGGTTAACTGCCTGTTCAGGGGCAGAACAACAGATTTGTACCTTGTCAGCTCGGGGGTTTGAACTTGCAACCTTCTGGTTACTAGTCCAATGCTCTAACCACTAGGCTACCCTGCCAGCCAAACAGAAGGTCGACACTCCTCAGTAAAAGGCACATGACAACCCGCTTGGAGTTTTCCAAAAGGCAACCAAAGACTATCTGGTCTGATGAAATCATTGCTTGTCCTGAATGCCAAGTCTAGAGGAAACCTGTCACCGTCTCTACGGTGAAGCATGGTGGTGGCAGAATCACATCTAGAGTCTAGAGTCTCTGAATGTCTTTGAGTGGCCCAGCCAGAGCCTGGACTTGAACCCGACCGAAAATCTCTGGAGAGACCTGAAAATAGCTATGCAGCGACGCTCCCCATCCAACCAGACAGAGCTTTAGAGGATC
>NC_034190.2:3376663-3401663 GCF_002021735.2 Oncorhynchus kisutch | reverse complement strand
GCTTGTGCTTCTGGCTCCAACAGTGCAGTAATATCTAGCTAAATGCTTGTGTTTCTAGCTCCAACAGTGCAGTAATATCTAGCTAAATGCTTGTGTTTCTAGCTCCAACAGTGCAGTAATATCTAACTAAATGCTTGTGCTTCTAGCTCCAACAGTACAGTAGTATCTAACTATATGCTTGTGCTTCTAGCTCCAACAGTGCAGTAGTATCTAACTAAATGCTTGTGCTTCTAGCTCCAACAGTGCAGTAGTATCTAACTAAATACTTGTGCTTCTAGCTCCAACAGTGCAGTAGTATCTAACTAAATGCTTGTGCTTCTTGCTCCAACAGTGCAGTAGTATCTAACTAAATGCTTGTGCTTCTAGCTCCAACAGTGCAGTAGTATCTAACTAGATGCTTGTGCTTCTAGCTCCAACAGTGCAGTAGTATCTAACTAAATGCTTGTGCTTCTAGCTCCAACAGTGCAGTAGTATCTAACTAAATGCTTGTGCTTCTAGCTCCAACAGTGCAGTAATATCTAACTAAATGCTTGTGCTTCTAGCTCCAACAGTGCAGTAATATATAACTAAATGCTTGTGCTTCTAGCTCCAACAGTGCAGTAGTATCTAACTAAATGCTTGTGCTTCTAGCTCCAACAGTGCAGTAGTATCTAACTAAATGCTTGTGCTTCTAGCTCCAACAGTGCAGTAGTATCTAACTAAATGCTTGTGCTTCTAGCTCCAACAGTGCAGTAATATCTAACTAAATGCTTGTGCTTCTAGCTCCAACAGTGCAGTAGTATCTAACTACATGCTTGTGCTTCTAGCTCCAACGGTGCAGTAATATCTAACTAAATGCTTGTGCTTCTAGCTCCAACAGTGCAGTAATATCTAACTAAATGCTTGTGCTTCTAGCTCCAACAGTGCAGTAGTATCTAACTAAATGCTTGTGCTTCTAGCTCCAACAGTGCATTAATATCTAACTAAATGCTTGTGCTTCTAGCTCCAACAGTGCAGTAGTATCTAACTAAATGCTTGTGCTTCTAGCTCCAACAGTGCATTAATATCTAACTAAATGCTTGTGCTTCTAGCTCCAACAGTGCATTAATATCTAACTAAATGCGTGTGCTTCTAGCTCCAACAGTGCAGTAATATCTAACTAAATGCTTGTGCTTCTAGCTCCAACAGTGTAGTGATATCTAACTAAATGCTTGTGCTTCTAGCTCCAACAGTGCAGTGATATCTAACTAAATGCTTGTGCTTCTAGCTCCAACAGTGCAGTAATATCTAACTAAATGCTTGTGCTTCTAGCTCCAACAGTGCAGTAATATCTAACTAAATGCTTGTGCTTCTAGCTCCAACAGTGCAGTAATATCTAACTAAATGCTTGTGCTTCTAGCTCCAACAGTGCAGTAATATCTAACTAAATGCTTGTGCTTCTAGCTCCAACAGTGCAGTAGTATCTAACTAAATGCTTGTGCTTCTAGCTCCAACAGTGCAGTAGTATCTAACTAAATGCTTGTGCTTCTAGCTCCAACAGTGCAGTAGTATCTAACTAAATGCTTGTGCTTCTAGCTCCAACAGTGCAGTAATATCTAACTAAATGCTTGTGCTTCTAGCTCCAACAGTGCAGTAATATCTAACTAAATGCTTGTGCTTCTAGCTCCAACAGTGCAGTAGTATCTAACTAAATGCTTGTGCTTCTAGCTCCAACAGTGCAGTAGTATCTAACTAAATGCTTGTGCTTCTAGCTCCAACAGTGCAGTAGTATCTAACTAAATGCTTGTGCTTCTAGCTCCAACAGTGCAGTAGTATCTAACTAAATGCTTGTGCTTCTAGCTCCAACAGTGCAGTAGTATCTAACTAAATGCTTGTGCTTCTAGCTCCAACAGTGCAGTAGTATCTAACTAAATGATTGTGCTTCTAGCTCCAACAGTGCAGTAGTATCTAACTACATGCTTGTGCTTCTAGCTCCAACAGTGCAGTAGTATCTAACTACATGCTTGTGCTTCTAGCTCCAACAGTGCAGTAGTATCTAACTAAATGCTTGTGCTTCTAGCTCCAACAGTGCAGTAGTATCTAACTAAATGCTTGTGCTTCTAGCTCCAACAGTGCAGTAATATCTAACTAAATGCTTGTGCTTCTAGCTCCAACAGTGCAGTAGTATCTAACTAAATGCCTGTGCTTCTAGCTCCAACAGTGCAGTAGTATCTAACTAAATGCTTGTGCTTCTAGCTCCAACAGTGCAGTAGTATCTAACTAAATGCTTGTGCTTCTAGCTCCAACAGTGCAGTAGTATCTAACTAAATGCTTGTGCTTCTAGCTCCAACAGTGCAGTAGTATCTAACTACATGCTTGTGCTTCTAGCTCCAACAGTGCAGTAGTATCTAACTACATGCTTGTGCTTCTAGCTCCAACAGTGCAGTAGTATCTAACTAAATGCTTGTGCTTCTAGCTCCAACAGTGCAGTAGTATCTAACTAAATGCTTGTGCTTCTAGCTCCAACAGTGCAGTGATATCTAACTAAATGCTTGTGCTTCTAGCTCCAACAGTG
The DNA here is from genome assembly GCF_002021735.2 of Oncorhynchus kisutch. Classification (NCBI taxonomy): domain Eukaryota; kingdom Metazoa; phylum Chordata; class Actinopteri; order Salmoniformes; family Salmonidae; genus Oncorhynchus; species Oncorhynchus kisutch. Next base: position 3,399,130 of record NC_034190.2, on the reverse strand, counting down.
CAGTAATATCTAACTAAATGCTTGTGCTTCTAGCTCCAACAGTGCAGTAGTATCTAACTAAATGCTTGTGCTTCTAGCTCCAACAGTGCAGTAGTATCTAGCAGTTTCACAACATATACTCCAAAAACACATACATCTAATTAAGGAATTTATTAAGGATATATATACACATCCGTCTTCATTGGACTAAGATATATAGTATAAAATACAGTATATGCCTTTTGCACACAATGTATATAGACTCTTTAAAAAAAAATTATACTGTGTTTTTGACTTGTTTATTGTTTACTCCATGTGTAACTCTTTGTTGTCTGCTCACACTGCTATGCTTTATCTTGGCCAGGTCGCAGTTGCAAATGAGAACTTGTTCTCAACTAGCCTACCTGGTTAAATAAAGGTGTTCTCAACTAGCCTACCTGGTTAAATAAAGGTGTTCTCAACTAGCCTACCTGGTTAAATAAAGGTGTTCTCAACTAGCCTACCTGGTTAAATAAAGGTGTTCTCAACTAGCCTACCTGGTTAAATAAAGGTGTTCTCAACTAGCCTACCTGGTTAAATAAAGGTGTTCTCAACTAGCCTACCTGGTTAAATAAAGGTGTTCTCAACTAGCCTACTTGGTTAAATAAAGGTGTTCTCAACTAGCCTACCTGGTTAAATAAAGGTGTTCTCAACTAGCCTACCTGGTTAAATAAAGGTGTTCTCAACTAGCCTACCTGGTTAAATAAAGGTGTTCTCAACTAGCCTACCTGGTTAAATAAAGGTGTTCTCAACTAGCCTACCTGGTTAAATAAAGGTGTTCTCAACTAGCCTACCTGGTTAAATAAAGGTGTTCTCAACTAGCCTACCTGGTTAAATAAAGGTGTTCTCAACTAGCCTACCTGGTTAAATAAAGGTGTTCTCAACTAGCCTACCTGGTTAAATAAAGGTGTTCTCAACTAGCCTACCTGGTTAAATAAAGGTGTTCTCAACTAGCCTACCTGGTTAAATAAAGGTGTTCTCAACTAGCCTACCTGGTTAAATAAAGGTGTTCTCAACTAGCCTACCTGGTTAAATAAAGGTGTTCTCAACTAGCCTACCTGGTTAAATAAAGGTGTTCTCAACTAGCCTACCTGGTTAAATAAAGGTGTTCTCAACTAGCCTACCTGGTTAAATAAAGGTGTTCTCAACTAGCCTACCTGGTTAAATAAAGGTGTTCTCAACTAGCCTACCTGGTTAAATAAAGGTGTTCTCAACTAGCCTACCTGGTTAAATAAAGGTGTTCTCAACTAGCCTACCTGGTTAAATAAAGGTGTTCTCAACTAGCCTACCTGGTTAAATAAAGGTGTTCTCAACTAGCCTACCTGGTTAAATAAAGGTGTTCTCAACTAGCCTACCTGGTTAAATAAAGGTGTTCTCAACTAGCCTACCTGGTTAAATAAAGGTGTTCTCAACTAGCCTACCTGGTTAAATAAAGGTGTTCTCAACTAGCCTACCTGGTTAAATAAAGGTGAAATAAACAAATAAAATAATTTAAAAAATATACATGATGAGATGAGTAATGCAAAGATACGGAGACATTATTATAGTGCCGGGTGTTTAATTTCCTTAAAAGTGGCTAGTGATTCCAAATCTACGTCTATAGACAGCAGCCTCTGATGTGCTGGAGATGGCTGTTCAACAGTCAGTGGTGGAGTATAGAATACAATACAGTATATACAGTTGAAGTCAGAGGTTTACATACACCTTAGCCAAGTACATTTAAACTCAGTTTTTCTAATTTTCCTGATATTTAATCCCAGTAACAATTCCCTGTTTTTAGGTCAGTTAGGATCACAACTTTATTTTAAGAATGTGAAATGTCAGAATAATAGTCGAGAGAATGATTTATTTAATATTTTATTTATTTCATCACATTCCCAGTGCCTTTAAATTGTTTAACTTGGGTCAAACGTTTCGGGTAGCCTTCCACAAGCCTCCCACAATAAATTGGGTGAATTTTGGCCCATTCCTCCTGTCATGACGTTGGCCTGGGGGTAGGTTTATGACAGTCATAAATACCTGTCCCCCCTTTTTCCTCTCTCTACCCTACTGATGTTACATTTGAAAACCCCTTGGTTAACATAGAGATTCTGGGAACATCAGAAGATGGGGGGGAAATGAATTATTCTGGTAATCCAACCAGTTGAACATATGCGGTGGTACTTAATGAATATCAGTTCGTTTGTCATCTGAGACATTCTCATCGATGATAAGATGACATAAACTGTACAGTGTAAAGTCTACACATCAGAGTTATCGGATTAACATGGAATTGTTGTTCAATTTAAATGTTTGAACATGAAATTATTCGTGATGGGATTAAATGTGATTTAACTTCTAAAATGTGAGAATAGTTTTTTTTATGAGTGAATTAGGCCCGACTCAGTGGCCCGCCCACGTGAAGAGTCGTGGAAATTTCCTGTATTTACCAAATCATGAGAGCAAACCACACACAAGTCAGAGTTATCATAAAGTCCATCTTTAATTATATGAGCTCCATCACAACCCTGTGACTCTCAGATCAATTCAGTGTCTATAAATGAATTCTCTGAGAGTGTCAACATAATGGCAACTGAGATCCGTTGTAGCAAAGATCCACCCCCTAGTCGACATGACAAACCACAGGTCTTAGGAAAACTGCACAAAGGAAGAATTTTACTTGAGAGAGGAGTATCCCATAGCCAGAGAGCATTAGCTATAAATTATTGTTCAGTTTGGTCTCCTAAACGAAGTTCTTATCTCATTCTTGGTACCACTTAGGACCAAAACATTACCTCATCCAATATCAATTGTTAATTCTAGATACTTCCATATCAAATACAACCCCTCCTGGACAAGATCACAGAGAGGAGTGACTGGCACACATACATTGTGGAGCCAACTAACTGGTTCCCCTTTAATCACGCCTTCCCTTCAGATGGTTTAGGAATAGTTACAGACACATTCACAGATAAGACTAACCTGACCTCTCCCCTCTCTGGGCTCCAAGTAACTGAGTCCTAGCAGAGAAGAGATAACTGCAAACTGCCAACAGTATCATCCAAAAAGAAGATATTCTAATGACAAATATCATAAGCATTATTATGTAAATAAAACATCTTATTTATCATCTTAGTTATTATTTACCCTCTCTGCTTTCATGTGCTTCTAGCTCCAACAGTGCAGTAGTATCTAACTAATTCTGATTCTGCAACCACAGAAGAGACATCTCTGCTTTCATGTGCTTCTAGCTCCAACAGTGCAGTAGTATCTAACTAATTCTGATTCTGCAACCACAGAAGAGACATCTCAGCTTTCATGTGCTTCTAGCTCCAACAGTGCAGTAGTATCTAACTCATTCTGATTCTGCAACCACAGAAGAGACATCTCTGCTTTCATGTGCTTCTAGCTCCAACAGTGCAGTAGTATCTAACTAATTCTGATTCTGCAACCACAGAAGAGACATCTCAGCTTTCATGTGCTTCTAGCTCCAACAGTGCAGTAGTATCTAACTAATTCTGATTCTGCAACCACAGAAGAGACATCTCAGCTTTCATGTGCTTCTAGCTCCAACAGTGCAGTAGTATCTAACTAATTCTGATTCTGCAACCACAGAAGAGACATCTCTGCTTTCATGTGCTTCTAGCTCCAACAGTGCAGTAGTATCTAACTAATTCTGATTCTGCAACCACAGAAGAGACATCTCTGCTTTCATGTGCTTCTAGCTCCAACAGTGCAGTAGTATCTAACTAATTCTGATTCTGCAACCACAGAAGAGACATCTCAGCTTTCATGTGCTTCTAGCTCCAACAGTGCAGTAGTATCTAACTAATTCTGATTCTGCAACCACAGAAGAGACATCTCAGCTTTCATGTGCTTCTAGCTCCAACAGTGCAGTAGTATCTAACTCATTCTGATTCTGCAACCACAGAAGAGACATCTCAGCTTTCATGTGCTTCTAGCTCCAACAGTGCAGTAGTACCTAACTAATTCTGATTCTGCAACCACAGAAGAGACATCTCTGCTTTCATGTGCTTCTAGCTCCAACAGTGCAGTAGTATCTAACTAATTCTGATTCTGCAACCACAGAAGAGACATCTCTGCTTTCATGTGCTTCTAGCTCCAACAGTGCAGTAGTATCTAACTAATTCTGATTCTGCAACCACAGAAGAGACATCTCAGCTTTCATGTGCTTCTAGCTCCAACAGTGCAGTAGTATCTAACTAATTCTGATTCTGCAACCACAGAAGAGACATCTCAGCTTTCATGTGCTTCTAGCTCCAACAGTGCAGTAGTATCTAACTAATTCTGATTCTGCAACCACAGAAGAGACATCTCAGCTTTCATGTGCTTCTAGCTCCAACAGTGCAGTAGTACCTAACTAATTCTGATTCTGCAACCACAGAAGAGACATCTCAGCTTTCATGTGCTTCTAGCTCCAACAGTGCAGTAGTATCTAACTAATTCTGATTCTGCAACCACAGAAGAGACATCTCAGCTTTCATGTGCTTCTAGCTCCAACAGTGCAGTAGTATCTAACTAATTCTGATTCTGCAACCACAGAAGAGACATCTCAGCTTTCATGTGCTTCTAGCTCCAACAGTGCAGTAGTATCTAACTAATTCTGATTCTGCAACCACAGAAGAGACATCTCTGCTTTCATGTGCTTCTAGCTCCAACAGTGCAGTAGTATCTAACTAATTCTGATTCTGCAACCACAGAAGAGACATCTCTGCTTTCATGTGCTTCTAGCTCCAACAGTGCAGTAGTATCTAACTAATTCTGATTCTGCAACCACAGAAGAGACATCTCAGCTTTCATGTGCTTCTAGCTCCAACAGTGCAGTAGTATCTAACTAATTCTGATTCTGCAACCACAGAAGAGACATCTCAGCTTTCATGTGCTTCTAGCTCCAACAGTGCAGTAGTATCTAACTAATTCTGATTCTGCAACCACAGAAGAGACATCTCAGCTTTCATGTGCTTCTAGCTCCAACAGTGCAGTAGTATCTAACTCATTCTGATTCTGCAACCACAGAAGAGACATCTCAGCTTTCATGTGCTTCTAGCTCCAACAGTGCAGTAGTACCTAACTAATTCTGATTCTGCAACCACAGAAGAGACATCTCTGCTTTCATGTGCTTCTAGCTCCAACAGTGCAGTAGTATCTAACTAATTCTGATTCTGCAACCACAGAAGAGACATCTCTGCTTTCATGTGCTTCTAGCTCCAACAGTGCAGTAGTATCTAACTAATTCTGATTCTGCAACCACAGAAGAGACATCTCAGCTTTCATGTGCTTCTAGCTCCAACAGTGCAGTAGTATCTAACTAATTCTGATTCTGCAACCACAGAAGAGACATCTCAGCTTTCATGTGCTTCTAGCTCCAACAGTGCAGTAGTATCTAACTAATTCTGATTCTGCAACCACAGAAGAGACATCTCAGCTTTCATGTGCTTCTAGCTCCAACAGTGCAGTAGTACCTAACTAATTCTGATTCTGCAACCACAGAAGAGACATCTCAGCTTTCATGTGCTTCTAGCTCCAACAGTGCAGTAGTATCTAACTAATTCTGATTCTGCAACCACAGAAGAGACATCTCAGCTTTCATGTGCTTCTAGCTCCAACAGTGCAGTAGTATCTAACTAATTCTGATTCTGCAACCACAGAAGAGACATCTCAGCTTTCATGTGCTTCTAGCTCCAACAGTGCAGTAGTATCTAACTAATTCTGATTCTGCAACCACAGAAGAGACATCTCTGCTTTCATGTGCTTCTAGCTCCAACAGTGCAGTAGTATCTAACTAATTCTGATTCTGCAACCACAGAAGAGACATCTCTGCTTTCATGTGCTTCTAGCTCCAACAGTGCAGTAGTATCTAACTAATTCTGATTCTGCAACCACAGAAGAGACATCTCAGCTTTCATGTGCTTCTAGCTCCAACAGTGCAGTAGTATCTAACTAATTCTGATTCTGCAACCACAGAAAAGACATCTCAGCTTTCATGTGCTTCTAGCTCCAACAGTGCAGTAGTATCTAACTAATTCTGATTCTGCAACCACAGAAGAGACATCTCAGCTTTCATGTGCTTCTAGCTCCAACAGTGCAGTAGTATCTAACTAATTCTGATTCTGCAACCACAGAAGAGACATCTCAGCTTTCATGTGCTTCTAGCTCCAACAGTGCAGTAGTATCTAACTAATTCTGATTCTGCAACCACAGAAGAGACATCTCAGCTTTCATGTGCTTCTAGCTCCAACAGTGCAGTAGTACCTAACTAATTCTGATTCTGCAACCACAGAAGAGACATCTCAGCTTTCATGTGCTTCTAGCTCCAACAGTGCAGTAGTATCTAACTAATTCTGATTCTGCAACCACAGAAGAGACATAGGTTGTAAACTATGAATCAAACCCCTTTTCTCCCTCCACTATATAAGCCCTTGACGCAAATCTAACTTTCTGTTCCGAGGATGTGAGGACGACGGTCCGATGTCAGAATGTTTCAGATAATAACTACAGAACGAAGCCAACATCAGCGTGAGCTTTGGTTACAAATGGTAGGAACTTTGAACTCTTATTCACTACAGAAGTGATACCTCCTAGCCGTTGAGCAACAGCAGATGTAAACGAGGGTTTAAAAAAATAAAACATTTAACCTTTATTTAACCAGGCAAGTGAGTTAAGAACAAATTCTTATTTTCAATGACGGCCTGGGAACAGTGGGTTAACTGCCTGTTCAGGAGCAGAACGACAGATTTGTACCTTGTCAGCTCGGTGGTTTGAACTCGCAAACTCGCAACCTTCCAGTTACTAGACCAACGCTCTAACCACTAGGCTACCCTGCCGCCCCTAGCCTAGGAAGGAACAGACAGAGTAGGAAGGAACAGACAGAGTATCCCGTCACTCACACAACGACGTTACTACAATGTATTCTATTGACCACATGAGACATTCTTCAAAGGACAAAGGACTTGGTTTGGCAACACGGTCTTCCCATCTACCACCAACCTACCGAAGCGCAGCTCAGAGTAAATATTTATAGCATTTTCCTTTTCCAAATGGGCGGTAATTTAGAGTGCATAAGATACTATATTTACGATAGCACAGCTTCTTCCCTTTGTTCCTCAGTCTTCCCGCTCTTTCACTCAAACCCCGCCCCTTTTCCTTTGTGTAACAAGCTGTCATATCTGTTCCGCCCGCTAGTGACATTTTCCTTTATGACATAATTTGTAATCAAGTTATGATTCATTCTTTGTATATGTTATTCTGTGTGATTAGTTAGGTATTTAGTAAATAAATAATTAGACCCAATTTTGTATTGCTGATTCAACTTGTTAGCCAGGGTTCGTGCAGATAACCAAGAATTGACAACTTTCAGATGAGATTGAATTAAGGTGACAATTAATATTGACTGCTATTGATGTAAAATATTACTAGGTCTTTAAGAGTTTATTCGGAAGATAACAGCTCTATAAATATTATTTTGTGGTGCCCCGACTCTCTAGTTAATTACATTTACATGATTAGCTCAATCAGGTAATATTAATTATGGAGAAATTATTTCTAGAATAGCATGTCATATCACTTAATCCGGCATAGCCAAAGACACGACACTCCTGACAGAGCTGGTGTAACTGAGTCAGGTTTAAATGCCTCCTTGCTCACACACGCTTTTTCAGTTCTGCCCACAAATTTTCTATGGGATTGAGCTTTGGCTTTGTGATGGTCACTCCAATACTATGACATTGTTTTCCTTAAATAACTTTGACACAACTTTGGAAGTATGCTTGGGGTCATTGTCCATTTGCGACCAAGCTTTAAATTACTGACTTTAATGTTATGCTGCTTCAATATATCCACAACATTTTCATTCCTCATGATGCCATCTATTTTGTGAAGTGCACCAGTCCCTCCTGCAGCAAAGCACCCCCACAACATGATGCTGCCACCCCTGTGCTTCAAGGTTGGGAAGGTGTTCTTCGGCTTGCAAGCCTCCCCCTTTTTCTTCCAAACATAACATTGGTCATTATGGCCAAACAGTTAAATTTTTGTTTCATCAGACCGGAGGACATTTCTCCAAAAAGTACGACCTTTGTCCCCATGTGCAGTTGCAAACCGTATTCTGGCTTTTTTATGGTGGTTTTGGAGCAGTGGCTTCTTCCTTGCTGAGCGGCCTTTCAGGTTATGTCGATATAGGACTCGTTTTACTGTGTATTTAGATACTTTTGTACCTATTTTCTCCATAAAATCTACATCTTCACAAGGTCCTTTACTGTTGTTCTGGGAATGATTTGCACTTTTCACATTAAAGTACGTTCATCTCTAAGAGACAGAATGTGTCTCCTTCCTGAGCGGTATGACGTCTGCGTGGTCCCATGGTGTTTATACTTGCGTACTATTGTTTGTACAGATGAACGTGGTTCCTTCAGGCGTTTGGAAATTGCTCTCAAGGATGAACCAGACTTGTGGAGGTCTACAATTTTTTTTCTGAGGTCTTGGTTGATTTCTTTAGATTTTCCCACGTTGTCAAGCAAAGAGGCACTGCGTTTGAAGGCAGGCCTGGATATACATCCACAGGTACACCTCCAATTGACTCAAATTATGTCAATTAGCCTATCAGAAGCTTCTAAAGCCATGACATAATTTTCTGGAATTTTCCAAGCTGTTTAAAGGCATAGTCAACTTAGTGTATGTAAACTTCTGACCCACTGGAATTGTGATACAGTGAATTTTAAGTGAAATAATCAGTCTGTAAACAATTGTTGGCAAAATTACTTGTGCCGTGCACATAGTAGATGTCCTAACCAACTTGCCAAAACTATAGTTTGTTAACAAGAAATATGTGGAGTGGTTGAAAAACAAGTTTTAATGACTCCAACCTAAGTGTATGTACATTTCTGACTGCAATATGTAAATTCTATTTAAATGTGACTAAAATACCGTAGAATAGTGTGGAGGTACAGATTATACATATCAGATGAGTAATGCAAGATAAGGAGACATTATTAATTAAAGTGGCCAGTGATCCATTTCTAAAAGGGGCCAGTGATTCCTAATCTATGTCCATAAGGCCTCTGATGTGCTATTGGAGTCTGTTTAACAGTCTGATGGCCTTGAGCTGTTTTCCAGTCTCTCGGTCCCTGCTTTGATGCACCTGTACTGACCTCGCCTTCTGGATGATAGCTGGGTGAACAGGCAGTGGGTCTGGTATTATACTGTATTATACTGGGCCTGGTATTATACTGTATTATACTGTGCCTTGTATTATACTGGGCCTGGTATTATACTGTATTATACTGTGCCTGGTATTATACTGTATTATACTGGGCCTTGTATTATACTGTATTATACTGGGCCTGGTATTATACTGTATTATACTGGGCCTTGTATTATACTGTATTATACTGTGCCTGGTATTCTACTGTATTATACTGGCCCTTGTATTATACTGTATTATACTGGGCCTGGTATTATACTGTATTATACTGTGCCTTGTATTATACTGGGCCTGGTATTATACTGTATTATACTGTGCCTGGTATTATACTGTATTATACTGTGCCTGGTATTCTACTGTATTATACTGGGCCTGGTATTATACTGTATTATACTGGGTCTTGTATTATACTGTATTATACTGGGTCTTGTATTATACTGTATTATACTGTATTATACTGGGTCTTGTATTATACTGTATTATACTGTATAGTACTGTATTATACTGTATTATACTGTATAGTACTGTATTATACTGTATTATACTGGGCCTTGTATTATACTGTATTATACTGTATTATACTGTATTATACTGTATTATGCTGGGTCTTGTATTATACTGTATTATACTGTATAGTACTGTATTATACTGTATTATACTGTATAGTACTGTATTATACTGTATTATACTGGGCCTTGTATTATACTGTATTATACTGTATAGTACTGTATTATACTGGGTCTTGTATTATACTGTATTATACTGTATTATACTGTATTATACTGTATTATACTGGGCCTTGTATTATACTGTATTATACTGGGCCTTGTATTATACTGTATTATACTGTATTATACTGGGCCTTGTATTATACTGGGCCTGGTATTATACTGTATTATACTGTGCCTGGTATTCTACTGTATTATACTGGGCCTGGTATTATACTGTATTATACTGGGTCTTGTATTATACTGTATTATACTGTATTATACTGGGCCTGGTATTCTACTGTATTCTACTGGGCCTGGTATTATACTGTATTATACTGGGTCTTGTATTATACTGTATTATACTGTATTATACTGGGCCTTGTATTATACTGGGCCTGGTATTCTACTGTATTATACTGGGCCTGGTATTATACTGTATTATACTGGGCCTGGTATTATACTGTATTATACTGTATTATACTGGGCCTTGTATTATACTGGGTCTTGTATTATACTGTATTATACTGTATTATACTGGGCCTTGTATTATACTGGGCCTGGTATTATACTGTATTATACGGTATAGTACTGTATTATACTGTATTATACTGGACCTGGTATTATACTGTATAGTACTGTATAGTACTGTATTATACTGTATTATACTGTATAGTACTGTATTATACTGTATTATACTGGGCCTGGTATTATACTGTATAGTACTGTATTATACTGGACCTTGTATTATACTGTATAGTACTGTATTATACTGTATTATACTGGACCTGGTATTATACTGTATAGTACTGTATAGTACTGTATTATACTGTATTATACTGGGCCTTGTATTATACTGTATAGTACTGTATTATACTGGACCTTGTATTATACTGTATAGTACTGTATTATACTGTATTATACTGTATAGTACTGTATTATACTGTATTATACTGGACCTTGTATTATACTGGGCCTGGTATTATACTGTATAGTACTGTATTATACTGGACCTTGTATTATACTGTATAGTACTGTATTATACTGTATTATACTGTATAGTACTGTATTATACTGTATTATACTGGACCTTGTATTATACTGTATTATACTGTATAGTACTGTATTATACTGTATTATACTGGGCCTTGTATTATACTGTATAGTACTGTATTATACTGTATTATACTGTATTATACTGTATTATACTGTATTATACTGGCCCTTGTATTGTAATGGGTCTTGTATTATACTGTAGGATACTGGGCCTTGTATTATATGGTCAGACTGTTCACTTACCATTCACTCTGCAGTCTGTATAGTCAGACTCTTCACTTACCATTCACTCTGCAGTCTGTATAGTCAGACTGTTCACTTACCATTCACTCTGCAGTCTGTATAGTCAGACTCTTCACTTACCATTCACTCTGCAGTCTGTATAGTCAGACTGTTCACTTACCATTCACTCTGCAGTCTGTATAGTCAGACTCTTCACTTACCATTCACTCTGCAGTCTGTATAGTCAGACTGTTCACTTACCATTGACTCTGCAGTCTGTATAGTCAGACTCTTCACTTACCATACACTCTGCAGTCTGTATAGTCAGACTCTTCACTTACCATTCACTCTGCAGTCCGTATATGATGGTGGTCATTTTGATGTGTCATCATAGTGGTCTCTGATTGGTGGTCATCATTTTGATGTGTCATCATAGTGGTCTCTGATTGGTGGTCATCATTTTGATGTGTCATCATAGTGGTCTCTGATTGGTGGTCATCATTTTGATGTGTCATCATAGTGGTCTCTGATTGGTGGTCATCATTTTGATGTGTCATCATAGTGGTCTCTGATTGGTGGTCATCATTTTGATGTGTCATCATAGTGGTCTCTGATTGGTGGTCATCATTTTGATGTGTCATCATAGTGGTCTCTGATTGGTGGTCATCATTTTGATGTGTCATCATAGTGGTCTCTGATTGGTGGTCATCATTTTGATGTGTCATCATAGTGGTCTCTGATTGGTGGTCATCATTATGATGTGTCACCATAGTGGTCTCTGATGGGTGGTCATCATTTTGATGTGTCATCATAGTGGTCTCTGATTGGTGGTCATCATTTTGATGTGTCATCATAGTGGTCTCTGATTGGTGGTCATCATTTTGATGTGTCATCATAGTGGTCTCTGATTGGTGGTCATCATTTTGATGTGTCATCATAGTGGTCTCTGATTGGTGGTCATCATTTTGTAGTGTCATCATAGTGGTCTCTGATTGGTGGTCATCATTTTGATGTGTCATCGTAGTGGTCTCTGATTGGTGGTCATCATTTTGATGTGTCATCATACTGGTCTCTGATTGGTGGTCAGACACAACAAGATGTTGGTGACACCCATGTTTCTTTCAAAGCGTTTTATAATTCCACTATGAGTTTGTGTATCGTACTGTCTGCAAACAGCTGGTTTTGTCTTTTCTTATCACTTTGTGGCCAAAATAAATTGTGTTAACCGCAAAATATGAATCGCTTACTCAGCTATGTAGCTAAATGTAGTTAAAGTCACAGCATGCATTTCTAGCTAGCTAAAAATACTCATATAGTCAGAGCAAATGTAGGTAGTTAATACACCCTGGTACCTGTGCTGTGCAGGTCTAGATCAGCATGTTGTTTTTGCCATGTTATCTACTAAATCAGAGAGGAATCGTTTAAGAATGAAGCTGTATCTATCATGCCGCCATACTTAGGGACATTTTGGAAAATAAAATGAAAAGTCATTGGGGGTTGAACTTATATTTGTTTTATACTGTTCAATCAGAATGTAGGAAGTCAAATTTAGAAATCATTTATTTGTTGTGACCTTAAGGTCCTGTACTGCTCATATGTAGATATTGTTTTATTCAAAAACATACAATACCATTAAATACTGTCATACACAAAGACAGTTGGCTGTTACTCTCTCTGGTCCCTAAAAGCCCCTAGTCTCTAAATTACTGCCTGTTACTCTCTCTGGTCCCTAAAAGCCCCTAGTCTCTAAATTACTGGCTGTTACTCTCTCTGGTCCCTAAAACCCCCTAGTCTCTAAATTACTGGCTGTTACTCTCTCTGGTCCCTAAAACCCCCTAGTCTCTAAATTACTGGCTGTTACTCTCTCTGGTCCCTAAAAGCCCCTAGTCTCTAAATTACTGGCTGTTACTCTCTCTGGTCCCTAAAAGCTACTAGTCTCTAAATTACTGCCTGTTACTCTCTCTGGTCCCTAAAAGCCCCTAGTCTCTAAATTACTGCCTGTTACTCTCTCTGGTCCCTAAAAGCCCCTAGTCTCTAAATTACTGGCTGTTACTCTCTCTGGTCCCTAAAAGCCTTTAGTCTCTAAATGACTGACTTTTACTCTCTCTGGTCCCTAAAAACCCCTAGTCTCTAAATGACTGACTGTTACTCTCTCTGGTCCCTAAAAGCCCCTAGTCTCTAAATTACTGGCTGTTACTCTCTCTGGTCCCTAAAAGCCCCTAGTCTCTAAATTACTGGCTGTTACTCTCTCTGGTCCCTAAAAGCCCCTAGTCTCTAAATTACTGGCTGTTACTCTCTCTGGTCCCTAAAAGCCCCTAGTCTCTAAATGACTGCCTGTTACTCTCTCTGGTCCCTAAAAGCCTTTAGTCTCTAAATGACTGACTTTTACTCTCTCTGGTCCCTAAAAACCCCTAGTCTCTAAATTACTGACTGTTACTCTCTCTGGTCCCTAAAAGCCTTTAGTCTCTAAATTACTGACTGTTACTCTCTCTGGTCCCTAAAAGCCTTTAGTCTCTAAATTACTGACTGTTACTCTCTCTGGTCCCTAAAAGCCCCCAGTCTCTAAATTACTGACTGTTACTCTCTCTGGTCCCTAAAAGCCTTTAGTCTCTAAATTACTGACTGTTACTCTCTCTGGTCCCTAAAAGCCCCTAGTCTCTAAATTACTGCCTGTTACTCTCTCTGGTCCCTAAAAGCCCCTAGTCTCTAAATTACTGCCTGTTACTCTCTCTGGTCCCTAAAAGCCCCTAGTCTCTAAATTACTGACTGTTACTCTCTCTGGTCCCTAAAAGCCCCTAGTCTCTAAATTACTGCCTGTTACTCTCTCTGGTCCCTAAAAGCCCCTAGTCTCTAAATTACTGCCTGTTACTCTCTCTGGTCCCTAAAAGCCCCTAGTCTCTAAATTACTGACTGTTACTCTCTCTGGTCCCTAAAAGCCTTTAGTCTCTAAATTACTTACCTTACCCTTTGGGATGTGGTGACATTTGTGCTACTCAGTTTAACTTTGGTTGGGAATCAATTTGACCACTGTAGTCAACAATGCATATTTTTAACGTATTCACAGAGATCACATTCAAGGCAAACACTGCAGATGCAGGTTTCACTTGGGAAGTACCTTTGAAATGTTAAGTGTGTTATACCATGGTTTCTGATTGAATCTCTCTGGGAATAATTCACTGTAACTGTACGCCATAGAACCTGTAAGACGGCGATAAAACAATGGTGTTTTTGTGTGATTTATTATATTGCACCATGCAGTTTCCACAAAACGAAGTCATGTTATTCCTCATAGTACCACTAGAAACTAGAAGCATGGTTAATCGTCTCCTTCAGCTCAGTATAAAGCGGTGTGGATGTGACGAAATGCCACTCGATTTCTCCAGACTTTTATCTTTTGTGCTACGTTGTTCGGCAGGTAGCCTAGTGGTTAGAGTATTGGGACAGTAACCAGCAGGTAGCCTAGTGGTTAGAGTGTTGGACTAGTAACCAGCAGGTAGCCTAGTGGTTAGAGTGTTGGGCCAGTAACCAGCAGGTAGCCTAGTGGTTAGAGGCAGGTAGGCTAGTGGTTAGAGTGTTGGGCCAGTAACCAGCAGGTATCCTAGTGGTTAGAGTGTTGGGCCAGTAACCAGCAGGTATCCTAGTGGTTAGAGTGTTGGGCCAGTAACCAGCAGGTAGCCTAGTGGTTAGAGTGTTGGACTAGTAACCAGCAGGTAGCCTAGTGGTTAGAGTGTTGGGCCAGTAACCAGCAGGTAGCCTAGTGGTTAGAGGCAGGTAGGCTAGTGGTTAGAGTGTTGGGCCAGTAACCAGCAGGTATCCTAGTGGTTAGAGTGTTGGGCCAGTAACCAGCAGGTATCCTAGTGGTTAGAGTGTTGGGCCAGTAACCAGCAGGTAGCCTAGTGGTTAGAGTGTTGGTACAGTAACCAGCAGGTAGCCTAGTGGTTAGAGTGTTGGGCCAGTAACCAGCAGGTATCCTAGTGGTTAGAGGCAGGTAGGCTAGTGGTTAGAGTGTTGGGCCAGTAACCAGCAGGTAGCCTAGTGGTTAGAGTGTTGGGCCAGTAACCAGCAGGTAGCCTAGTGGTTAGAGTGTTGGTACAGTAACCAGCAGGTAGCCTAGTGGTTAGAGTGTTGGTACAGTAACCAGCAGGTAGCCTAGTGGTTAGAGCGTTGGGCCAGTAACCAGCAGGTAGCCTAGTGGTTAGAGTGTTGGGCCAGTAACCAGCAGGTAGCCTAGTGGTTAGAGCATTGGGCCAGTAACCAGCAGGTAGCCTAGTGGTTAGAGTGTTGGGCCAGTAACCAGCAGGTAGCCTAGTGGTTAGAGTGTTGGTCCAGTAACCAGCAGGTAGCCTAGTGGTTAGAGGCAGGTAGGCTAGTGGTTAGAGTGTTGGGCCAGTAACCAGCAGGTATCCTAGTGGTTAGAGTGTTGGGCCAGTAACCAGCAGGTAGCCTAGTGGTTAGAGTGTTGGGCCAGTAACCAGCAGGTATCCTAGTGGTTAGAGTGTTGGGCCAGTAACCAGCAGGTAGCCTAGTGGTTAGAGTGTTGGGCCAGTAACCAGCAGGTATCCTAGTGGTTAGAGGCAGGTAGGCTAGTGGTTAGAGTGTTGGGCCAGTAACCAGCAGGTAGCCTAGTGGTTAGAGTGTTGGGCCAGTAACCAGCAGGTAGCCTAGTGGTTAGAGTGTTGGTACAGTAACCAGCAGGTAGCCTAGTGGTTAGAGTGTTGGTACAGTAACCAGCAGGTAGCCTAGTGGTTAGAGCGTTGGGCCAGTAACCAGCAGGTAGCCTAGTGGTTAGAGTGTTGGGCCAGTAACCAGCAGGTAGCCTAGTGGTTAGAGCATTGGGCCAGTAACCAGCAGGTAGCCTAGTGGTTAGAGTGTTGGGCCAGTAACCAGCAGGTAGCCTAGTGGTTAGAGTGTTGGTCCAGTAACCAGCAGGTAGCCTAGTGGTTAGAGTGTTGGGCCAGTAACCAGCAGGTAGCCTAGTGGTTAGAGTGTTGGGCCAGTAACCAGCAGGTAGCCTAGTGGTTAGAGTGTTGGGCCAGTAACCAGCAGGTAGCCTAGTGGTTAGAGTGTTGGGCCAGTAACCAGCAGGTATCCTAGTGGTTAGAGGCAGGTAGGCTAGTGGTTAGAGTGTTGGGCCAGTAACCAGCAGGTAGCCTAGTGGTTAGAGTGTTGGGCCAGTAACCAGCAGGTAGCCTAGTGGTTAGAGTGTTGGGCCAGTAACCAGCAGGTATCCTAGTGGTTAGAGGCAGGTAGGCTAGTGGTTAGAGTGTTGGGCCAGTAACCAGCAGGTAGCCTAGTGGTTAGAGTGTTGGGACAGTAACCAGCAGGTAGCCTAGTGGTTAGAGTGTTGGGCCAGTAACTGAAAGGTTGCTGGATTGAATCCCCGAGCTGACAAGGTAAAAATCTGTTGTTCTGCCCCTGAACAGGCACTTAACCCACTGTTAGGGTTAGGCCGTCAGTTAACCCACTGTTACCCGGTACAGTAAATCATAATTTGTCCTTAATTAAATAAAGGTTACAAGAATGAAAAACGTTGTTTTCCACAATTACATGGTGTAGCCAGCCAAGTAGAAAAAGAGGCCAGCAAGGCTCCACCTGTAACGATTCTCGTGCTCGTCTGATGAGGAATATGAAGGATCGGACCAAAATGCAGCGTCGTACGTGTCCACGTTAACATCATTAATCTGAACACAAAATAACAAAGGTGAAAAGAAGAAAAAAAACGAAACCGCCCTATCAGGTGACAAATCACAAAACAGGTAACAACTAACCAAACCAAAAATAGAGACATAAAAAAAGAAGGTCAGAAAGTGACACCACCGGGATTGGGGGGTATTAGAATATTTGTTTTACCAAACAAGCTCTATTTTGGTGGCTTCTGGCACATTCTAATGCTAGATTGTATTTTCAACCAGCAACTATCAGGAACTCACACAGATCATCCCCCCCCCCCCACACAATTTGACAGTGTTAGTTTTGTCAGCTGTTTGATATAAATACCCAGCATAAATGTATTTTTGTCCTTCACTGAGCCTTTATAAAGAGTCCTGTAAAGAGCTACCTGCTTCCATTTTTTATTAGAATTGTTCAATGTAGATGTATACAAGGCAGGATTCAGCGGCTCGTATGTAGGGTCCATGTCTGGAAGCCTGGAGATGCCAAACGTGTTTCTGTAAAATTAAAGGTCTATTTCTGCGAGACTGGTAGGCTTTTGCATGACAATAACCAGCTGACAAAATGCCATGACCACCACAGCCCAATTATGTTGCTATGGTTATTATCTGTGGTTGGTTCACTGGCGTTTTGGAAAAGCCAATATGTCTGTACGTTAAGAAATCAATGCTTTCGTAAAGACATTGATATTTTCTTGACAGGCTTTCTTTTGAGGTCAAGAGAAGGCGGGAGAAGTAGAGGGAGAAAGAGACTGAGAGGTATTCAGAGAGAAGTAGAGGGAGAAAGAAAGAGAGGGGTAGACAGAGAAGTAGAGGGAGAAAGAAAGAGAGAAAGAGGTATTCAGGGAGAAGTAGAGGGGGAGATATAGAGAGATTTAACGACAGAAAGGTGGATAAAGAAAGAGATCAGTATTCCCCACTGCGGTATTGTTTGGTGTTCAGTATGAGAGCTGTGGGATTGATACCCCTGTTATTTCCCCCACTGAAACCCAGTGTAATTGTCAACAGTCTCTCTCTGTCTCTCTCTGCGTATTGTAGCTATCTGTCACCTTGTGAGTTTGTCTACACTGCTGCCTCTCTGTCAAGGTGTCCCATGGAGCTGTGGTTATGGAATGGATTAAGCCCACACACCCACCCACCCACCCACACATACCCACCCACCCACCCACCCACCCACACACACCCACACACACACCCACACCCACTCACCCACACCCACCCACCCACCCACACATACCCACCCACCCACCCACCCACCCACACACACACCCACATATACCCACCCACACCCACACATACCCACACCCACCCACACACCCACACATACCCACCCACACCCACACCCACTCACCCACCCACCCACCCACCCACCCACCCACCCACCCACCCACACACACCCACTCACCCACCCACACCCACTCACCCACCCACCCACCCACTCACCCACCCACACCCACCCACCCCCACCCACCCACCCACCCACTCACCCACCCACACCCACCCACCCCCACCCACCCACCCACCCACCCACCCACACCCACCCCCACCCACCCACCCACCCACCCACACCCACACCCACTCACCCACCCACCCACACATACCCACACCCACCCACACACCCACACATACCCACCCACACCCACACCCACCCACCCCCACCCACCCACCCACCCACCCACCCACTCACCCACCCACCCACACCCACCCACCCACCCACCCACCCACCCACCCACACCCACACCCACCCACACCCACCCACACACACCCACTCACCCACCCACCCACCCACTCACCCACCCACACCCACTCACCCACCCACCCACCCACCCACCCACCCACCCACTCACCCACCCACACCAACCCACCCCCACCCACCCACTCACCCACCCACACCCACCCACCCCCACCCACCCATCCAAAATAACTCCGTTTGTTTGGCGCGTTATGTTCAGAAATCCAAAGGCTCGAGCGGTCGAAAATTCCAAATAGTATCCCATAAAGTTCGTAGAAAGATGTTAAATGTTTTTTATAATCAATCCTCAGGTTGTTTTTACAATATATAATCGATCATATTTTTTCAACCAGAATGTAGCGTCTTCAAGAGAGAAAGAAAATGGCGCATGAAAAACTCTGCCAGCCATCCACTGACGCGATGGGTTCTTTCTCGCTCATTTTTCAAAATAAAAGTCTGAAACTATGTATAAAGACTGTTCACAGCTTGAGGAAGCCATAGGAAAAGGAATCTGGTTGATATCCATTTTAAATGGAGTGAAGGCAGGCTATGGAACATGGAGCTTTCAAAATAGAAGCCACTTCCTGGTTTGATTTTCCTCAGGTTTTCTGCTGCAAAGTTCTGTTATACTCACAGACAATATTTTGACAGTTTTGGAAACTTTAGAGTGTTTTCTATCCTAATCTGACAATTATATGCATATTTTAGATTCTGGGCCTGAGAAATAGGCAGTTTCATTTTGGGTACGTTTTTCATCCAAAAACCTAAATGATGCCCCCTAGTCTCAATTAAGAGGCTAACTATAAAATCTGTCAGGGGATAGGCGTCCCGCTAGCGGTGAAACATCTGGTGAAACTGGAGGGCGCGCAATTCAAATATAGAATCATACATTTTACGGATATTAAACATTTAGGTACATGTAAGTGTCTTATATCGGTTGAAAGCTAAAATTCTTGTTAATCTAACTGCACTGTTCGATTTACAGTAGTTATTACAATGAAAAGATGCCATGCGATTGTTTGAGGACGGCGCCCCATGTCAAAATATTTTTCCACCGGCACAGGTGGAACAATTCACAATTCACAAAATAGCAATTAAATATTCCTTTAGTTTTTGAAAACTTCCTCTGATTTGTCATCCAAAGGGCCCCAACTATAACATGTAGTGTCATTTTGTTACATAAAATCCTTCTTTATTATATCCCAAAAAGTCCTTCATCTTGTTCAACTGTTGCACCTGCAAAAAAGAATGCTCAGATGTGCGAGTGCCTTTTTAATTGTTAATTACGGTTACAGAAGTTAACAAATGATTGTGCCTGGGGGAATAGGAGAGGAACTTGGGGCAACAGGTCCTGGATTAACCTCTACATCACCAGAGAAATAGAGGTGGAGTAGGATAAGGGTACGGCTAAAGGCTATAAGAACTGGTCGTCTAATGGGGACAGAGAATTAAAGGAGCAAATTTCTGGGCTTGGTAGAATAGATTCAGGGCATAATGCACAGACAGAGGTATGGTTGGATGTGAGTACAATGGAGGTAAACCTAGGCGTTGAGTGACGATGAGAGACGTTTTGTCTCTGGAGGCACGAGTTAAGCCTGGTGAGGTCTCCTCATGTGTGTGGGGTGGGACAAAAGAATGAAATAAAACAATAAGAACTAACCGAAACAGCAGTAGACATATTGACATGAGAGAGAGGCATATTGACATGAGAGAGAGGCATATTGACATGAGAGAGAGGCATATTGACATGAGAGAGGCATATTGACATGAGAGAGAGGCATATTGACATGAGAGAGAGGCATATTGACATGAGAGAGAGGCATATTGACATGAGAGAGAGGCATATTGACATGAGAGAGAGGCATATTGACATGAGAGAGAGGCATATTGACATGAGAGAGAGGCATATTGACATGAGAGAGAGGCATAAAGCTATCACAGGTGTTGATCAGGAGAGCTAAGACAAAGGGTAAATGGTGATGATACAGGACATACATACAGGACCTGAGTTTAAGGCTGGGGCCTACAGGTAAATGCTGATGAATGGGCAGAGTGGGTCAGTGAGTGACATACAGGACCTGAGTTTAAGGCTGGGGCCGACAGGTAAATGCTGATGAATGGGCAGAGTGGGTCAGTTAGGTACATACAGGACCTGAGTTTAAGGCTGGGGCCGACAGGTAAATGGTGATGAATGTTCAGAGTGGGTCAGTGAGTGACATACAGGACCTGAGTTCTAGGCTGGGGCCGACAGGTAAATGGTGATGAATGGGCAGAGTGGGTCAGTTAGATACATACAGGACCTGAGTTTAAGGCTGGGGCTTACAGGTAAATGGTGATGAATTTTCAGAGTGGGTCAGTGAGTGACATACAGGACCTGAGTTCTAGGCTGGGGCCGACAGGTAAATGGTGATGAATGGGCAGAGTGGGTCAGTTAGATACATACAGGACCTGAGTTTAAGGCTGGGGCCTACAGGTAAATGGTGATGAATGTTCAGAGTGGGTCAGTGAGTGACATACAGGACCTGAGTTCTAGGCTGGGGCCGACAGGTAAATGGTGATGAATGTTCAGAGTGGGTCAGTGAGTGACATACAGGACCTGAGTTCTAGGCTTGGGCCGACAGGTAAATGGTGATGAATGGGCAGAGTGGGTCAGTTAGATACATACAGGACCTGAGTTCTAGGCTGGGGCCGACAGGTAAATGGTGATGCATGGGCAGAGTGGGTCAGTTAGATACATACAGGACCTGAGTTCTAGGCTGGGGCCGACAGGTAAATGGTGATGAATGGGCAGAGTGGGTCAGTTAGGTACATACAGGACCTGAGTTCTAGGCTGGGGCCGACAGGTAAATGGTGATGAATGGGCGGAGCGGGTATGTTAGGTACATACAGGACCTGAGTTTGAGGCTGGGGCCGACAGGTTAACAAATTGAGGTACCGTGTTAATGAAACAGTCCAGGGGTCATCAGTTAGCCTGTTGGAATAGCCTGTTGATCTTCGGGCGATTAGGCCAACTAGGCATCCAGGCCAACTGGCAAAAATGTATTGTAGCCCTAGAATTAGCTGGTATATGGGCCAAGCTAAACTTGTTGTAAATCCAGCCACAGTGTCCGATTTCAAAAAAGGCTTTACGACAAAAGCACACCAAACGATTATGTTCGGTCAGTACCTAGTCACAGAAAAACAGCCATTCTTCCAGCCAAAAAAGAGGAGTCACAAAAAGCAGAAATAGAGATTAAAATGAATCCCTAACCTTTGATGATCTTCATCAGATGACACTCATAGGACTTCATGTTACACAATACATGTATGTTTTGTTCGATAAAGTTCATATTTATTTAAAAAATCTCAGTTTACATTGGTGCGTTATTGTTCAGTAGTGCGGTGATTTTGCAGAGAGCCACATCAATTTACAGAAACACTCATATAAACTACTTGTATAATCTACAAACCTCAGATTTCCCACTTCCTGGTTGGATTCTTTCTCAGGTTTTTGCCTGCCATATGAGTTTTGTTATATTCACAGACATCATTCAAACAGTTTTAGAAACTTCAGAGTGTTTGCTACCCAATACTAATAATAATATGCATATATTAGCAACTGGGCCTGAGTAGCAGGCAGTTTACTCTGGGAACCTTATTCATCCAAGTTACTCTAACACTGCCCCTCAACCATACGAAGCTCCTGATGGAGGTTCTGGTTATAAGGAATAAAATTTAAAAAACGGTTTGGATTTATTTATATTAAGTAGAACTGGCAGACGGTTTGGTAGAACGATGATCTAATTATAGACAAGTTGACTAATAAATAACAATTATAAACAAACTATCATCTGCGGGATGATTTATTAGCAGTTGCGGGTGGGTGAA